>NC_084999.1:5353168-5488168 GCF_963854185.1 Sardina pilchardus | reverse complement strand
CAGGCAGCGTACTGTATTAGCATGGACAGCATGTTGTTGAACATGCTGTAATGGAAATGCCTGTCATCCCTGCATTAATAGCAGAGCACTATTAGCACTACAAGCATATGCTTTTCTGTGAATAACCTCAAGCTGGGTTTTATTCCATTTTGGTTTGATTGTTGGCTCAGCATCCCAGCCACTCTGAGAGCATTTGTATTAAATAAATAAATAAACGAAAACACACACACACACACACACACACACACACACACACACACACACACACACACTCCTTATTAAAGTGCTCTGGGGTAGCATAGTTGCAATTTGTTCCAATTATCCCGTTTGGTTCTCTCTAAGTATGCCATCATGGCCAGAATATCTCCTCTTACAAACCCAGTGAAAGCTGCCAGTGCTGTTCTAAAATCAAGCCCCTTTTCCAAGCCAAGCTTCATGCAAACCTCAGCCCCCTTAGGTCACTCTCAACCTTTAAAAACCAGAAGGGAATCTGATAAAGATACAAGGAAGTGGTTACGGCTGAATCGGATTCGGGTTCAAATTCCGACATGCCAGTTCAGGGTGTTTTTTTCCACTTCTGCACATAGATTCATTTCCGCTGATTGATTACAGTTCGTTTCATTCTAAAAATCCATGACCAGCACATAAATCTTCATGAAGGCTCTCACAGAGATGCAGTGTGACTGTGTGTGTGTGTGTGTGTGTGTGTGTATGTGTGATTCAACTGCTCCTGGAGGTGATGGATCTTAGGGTACCGACTCCACACACACACACACACACACACACACACACACACACACACACACACACACACAGACCCAGAGGAAGGGATGTAGAGAGGGAGGGCACCTACTCTACACCAGATGATCTTTCTCTGCCGCCCCAAACCCTTGCTGGTATTGATTTAGGCAGCGGGCTGAAGAAGACAATACGCTGTATGGGAATCCATTTAAACGCATGCAGCCCACATCGCTGCAAAGCTGCCCCCCTCCTTAACTTCAGCAGTCAAGTCTCAAGGCTATAGTGCATGCAGGAGGCGTTTGGACCGTTGCTCCACCATCTCTAACTGGCCTATGCCAGTGTGCCAGTGTGCCAGCACTTGGCAACGAGACCTGGGCTGTGTTTTGGCTGTGCATCAGGGCCGACCCTGGCACTGACTGGGTTTTTTACAGCACCATGACTTCTGGAGCCGGTGTGTGAGTTTGCCGGGCAGTCGGTGTCTTCCGCTCCAATACCTCCCTCATGTCGCCACCTCACTGGATCACTGGACTGAGACATGGTTCTGGATTAAAAAAAAAAAAAAAAAAATCCCCAGTTTATCTCAGATTTCTTTTACTTTTTAAAATCCTGTTAAAAATAATGAAAATAGAGGGAAAAGTCACTGAAATAAAACATTGGACATTCTTCAGCTTTCTCTCTCCGTCTGGTGTCCTCCAAACTGTTGCGATGGCAGTGCAGTCAGCTCTCCAGGCAAACTCCACTTTTAGCACAAGTTTGAAGGCTCAATTACCTGAAGTCCTTTGCTAAAACTCCCAAGGGGATGGAGTTGAGTGTGGAAAAGCATTACCTGAGAGCTGCTTTAAACGCCTTTGAAGGTGGTGGGGGATCGCAGTGGGCTGAATACTAAGACTAGATATGAACAAATCACTCCATGCTCTCAACAGGGTGCTGGAAATATGTCAGGGTTGGAACTGTATGGATATTATACAGTAACTTATGCTGCTGAATTTGCAATGCTGTTTTTGGAAGAGGAAAATAAATAAATAAATAAAGGTCGGACCGATACCAGATAACAATCCCCCACATTTGCAACCTAAGCACATTTGGTCACTATGAGGAAAACAGGCAGCCAAATATTTAGTAAACTTGTTTATGTCTACAGCTGCAGTGCAGGTACACATTGTCATCACTATGCATGCTCACTGAGTGCTGGCCTTGGCTTCGCTATTGTGCTAGTCTTTACTGTAGGTCTCATGCAGTGGCATTAGTCTGTGAGATGCCTTAAAAAAAACCCGTAATTTTCCAACTATTAGCCGCAGCTTATACATTGATTTTGCTAAATTCCTTCAGTTATGAGGTTAACGCACGGAAAAGGCCAGAAGGGGGGACAAAGTACTGCTTGATTAGCAGTGCATTCTCAGTCACTTGATCAGACTTTTTCAGTCCATACTGGACATGGACATGCTCAGTGGCACCAATCTAGTGTCTGATTATTTACTGATTTAATCATTTTTTAATCAATAATAACACCAAAGAGAACATACTTTGTCTGGAGATTTTAAGGTCTGGCGATGACTCAAGAAGAATTCCTACCTAACAACGAACATGACGCATCAGCTATAAATCCAACAGGTATTCTCAGTATTCTTGAGTGTGTGGGGCTGTACAATTTCACACAGTGGCAGATATATTCAAATATAATATTGGCAAAATGGGAAATATTGCACTTGAGTAGGGCTCACAGTTCCTGGTCAGTTTTTCACAAGGCAGGTGATTGTAATAATTCTGAGAGCTGAACAGAGAAATGGCTCCAACCACTGAACCAAAACATCATTTCCCAGTCACTCTGCAGTCCCTCCATGAAGCCCTCTTGAGATTTATCTGAAGAACCTGCTGTCTGATCTTACTATGTCAGGTCAATATTGTGTTGGTGATGCCCCCCCATTAAAAAAAAAAAAAAAACGAACAAAAAACATTTCAATTCACTAGGTCTTTGCAGTGTTATGACATAATGTTGCTGCAACTGCCGCCTAGACTCTGTCCCTGACTGTGATGTAAACATGAGTGTGTTTGTTTGTTGTTTGGGGGGAAAATGTTGATTTCATGCCTTCAGATTCCTCAGTTCAGCATAAAAATGTGCTGAGATGAGTATCAGTGTTTCTTTTTCTGCTCTTACACAGCTCATTAGTGCCCCCTACAGTGCACATGATGAACTAAAATAGCAGAAATAACAAATGACAAAGGGATTTCATTGACTGCCTGACCAACACCTTCACAGGGCAGGATGAGCTCTCCATTCAACAAACCAAAGGTTTTAAAAGGCACATCCTGAGATCAACAGTTCCAGAACATGCAGAAAGAAGTCAGGAATTCCAGAACATCCAAAACATAATTTAGAATTTAGGTCCCAGAACACAGAATTGATTTATTTGGAGGATAAAGACAGAACAAGAAATCACTCCACAAATATAAAGCAATGTAAACCTATACGCTTCGTATAGCCACAGGGTCACAACCCTGATCCAAATCCCAAACCATCCCTAGGAAATTATCTTCACTGGACCACATTTTCAGTTATCAGTCTATGGGTCTACAGCATTGACTAATTTTTTCCACATGTTATCAGTGGGGACAGGCGATGAGATGGTTAAATCCTTCCTGCAAACAACCTACCTGAAGACACATATCACCATATTTTATGGGTTAAGATACCCTTGTAAGGCACCATGAAATGTAACCTTGTGTGTTAGTGAAACACAAGAACCGTATGATGGAGAAGTTATAGGGTACACACACGTTTTATACGGACAGTTGCAAATGAACTGACAGCAGAAATATTCTCCAACAGGTTGCTAAGGGACCAATCTCCATGACGCCCTCAAGCCAGGCATCCCTTTGTTGTTCTACAGTTGGGCGCTGCTGTGATTTTTAATAACCTGCTCCCCACATAAATTCAAATCCCCAACCTCAGCCCCCCTCGAGCCAGCATAGAGCTCAGTCACAAAGGCCCCCTTACATTATTTAAGACGGTGTCCTCTCCGCGACCCTCTCCCTGAAGTAAGAAAAAAAAAAAAAAAAACTGCAAAGCATTTAACAAGTTTCTGCTTCCGGATAATGAACCAACAGGATTAGTTCCCCTATACTTTAATCATATTTCTAACTGGCAGTGGTGGCAGAAGAAGTGGTCTCGGTTTGACTCTTTTGATGTTGCGAAACATATATCTGCACGATTTGACTGACATGTCCCGTGGTTCTAATTGGGTCTTATGCCTACAGCGCTCTCTGTTAAGCATACACCGACACCGGAACGGCAGAGGCTAAGATCTTCTGCAGTAAAGGATAATTCATAGACCCTATATGCATCCACAAGTGCAAGGAAACCACCTCATTATCCTCTGAAATACCACTGTAGTTGACACCTCAGTGGACACTAATGTGGATTGTGTTATAAATGAAGCATTGTGAATATCTCTTTTCGGTGTGCATTATGGATACCTTCAGATCCCTACATTTATTTGCATTCCCTTATATTACCTACACACACACACACACATACACACACACTATACTGTATATAGGCACACAATTTGTAATAGACTCACAATTCACAATAGGTGGAAAGCAAATTTAAGGGTGTGTGTTCTGTGTGTGTTGTGCTTTATCTGAAGACCTGACAAATTGTTTCAGAGTGCAGAAATGACATAAATTTACATTACATTTACAGTGATTCATTTAGATGATGCTTTTGTCCAGAGCAACTTAGAAAAAAAAGGAGAACAATCAAGGTATAGGCAAATGGGATACAATAGCATAATAAGTACTTCCGTACCTTGCACAAGAACTAGAATGCTCGGTCATATCATGCTTTAGTTTCGGAAACGCAGGATTGTGTGTGTGAGCCCCCCAGTAAACAACACGAGTATAAAGTCTTTGTTGCCGTGCTGACGTAACTGCCTGGGTGAGATAAATGCTCTATGCTTGTGCCAAATCTCTGGGGAATATAGGCATCGCTACCAATGGAACACATGCTAATAGCAACGGAATGCTAAATTATGGTAATAAGTCTCAGCTCCATTAGATGTGTCTTCATGTCTAATCAATTGTGGTTATCTCCTCACCTCTATCCCACACATTTAGCTCTGCCATACACTAGAGAGGGACTATTTCGTATAAAGTTAATGTCTCCTTTAATATCATGGCATGCTGTTTGCGCTAACGAGGTCTTCCGCTAACTTTTCAGCTGTGATTTGGCCTTAATTGGGGACACAAAAAGGCACTGGGGATATTTTGGACTTTACAGGTCCATTAGAGGGTTGTTAGCATGGCCTCTCATCTCCATACCTTTATGCCGCTGCTCTGACACACCACTGTGGGTGGGATGCAATGCTATACTTGTTTAGCTCTTTCCTCGTTATGCTCTCTGTCTCAAGAGAGTTGCACAGAAAGTCTGTGGTAAAACATTACAAAAAGAACAGAGTTAATGAGTTCAAGTTCTGTTATGCAAACAAAAAAGCATTCTGTTAAAATATATATTTAGCATATATGCAGTATGTATAGCATTAGTTTTTTTGTAACTGTTGTCTTGCCCAATGACGATGTTGACCCTCGATGTATAAATGTGTTTGAAACGTGGCTGGCATTGTAATCCCCCACCAAGATGGTAGGCTACATATGTTCCACAAGTCTGTTTAGCACTAACCTGGCGTCATCACTAGTGAGCTAGCTTTTATGTGTTCAGTCTGTCATGACTGCAGCTCATAGTCTACCATTGGCAATCTCCTCCAGGACCCTCCAACACTACCACACACACACACACACACACACACACACACACACACACACACACACACACACACACACACACACACACACACACACACACACACACACACACACACACACACACACACATCCTCCCACACCACAGCACAGGATCAGTTGACACTCGTTTACCAATTACTGCTACACGCCAGCTTTGCCAGCTAGGCTGCAGCTCACAGAATCCAGCACAGGCCGTAAAGCAGGCAGGGTAATCCCTGGCAGGTCTAAGACATTAGTCCACACTCCACTGTTGTTTTGAGAGAGATGAGACAGGACACTGAAATCATATCTCAGGTCCTTATTGAGAGAGGAAGGTCAATATAGCTACCCATTGAGAGTGCTATGCAGCTCCTAGAATTTATAACTGCACTGAGCATTGCTACTGTAGGACGTTGCACGCTGTCGTTGGTTGTGTCCTTGATAAAGATAGTCGGAACATATGAGTCTATTTTCTCCCTTCCTGTACACTTGTCTGTGCGGCACCATGCCGTGTACAGCAACATGCTGTTACTCCACGGCAGCGTGGATGCCCATTTTTCCTCATCATAACACCATATAGCACTATTGCACAATTAAAGTTCTCATCTCGTCCCCTCACACCATATTCTTTTAATAATAGCCTATCTATAAAACATATAAGCAGTGTAAACAATGTGTGGTCGTACCTCAAGGGGATAGAAAAAGGCCCTAATAACATAACAGGAAAAACAGTATAGGTATAAAACAAACAGATAAAACAAAATGGGAAAAAAATAAATAACCCACTACTCTACTCGTGGTCAGGTAGGCCCTGCTGTATTCATGCAGTGGGTTGTGGCATTGGGGAAATCACTTCCTGTTTCTGATTTACACTTCAAAAAACCCATAGGCACAGAGATACGCTGCTGCTACTGTTGTCTCTTTTGATCTGATCCACCCCAGAAGGCTTGCCAGGGAGATTTCCCCTGCAACTCCACACCGGATCTCCGCAAATGAACAGGGCAGGAGAGGGGGAGGATGGGGAGGAGTGTGTGGGGTGGGGTAGGGTAGGGTAGGATTGGCAAACATCTGCTGACAAACCCCCCTCAACAGGCACGATTATACTAAAACTCATGAAACAATAACATGAATTGAAAGGGGTGAATCACTGGAGCACACAGATGTGGATGTTTTTTATTTCTGGTCAGCATAGATGTGGATATGTATATTTCTGGTCTGCACAGGGAAAATATTTTTTGATGAAAAAAAATCTGTCTATGTAATTATGAATTATTTTTATTCAAAAGGTACAAGAGGAGTGTGACTTTGATACAAAATATCTTAGACAGAACACCACTGTTTATAGTCTCCCCATGTTATAGTCTTAATTCCCAGCCCCTTAATTCACACCATACACACATGAAGAGATTTTGTTGTAGATATTCGCAAATTCAATATATCCACCTTGCCTTCAAATGGACAAGTGATAAGCGTAACAACAGCCCAGAGCCTTATGTATCGCCCAACCAGTGACGATCTATTCTCCACCAATACTAGTTAAAATAGAAAAATATAGATTACAAACATGTAAACAAATAATCATTAAATGGCTAAACTAGCAATGATGTTAATGTAATGTATGCATTGAATTAATGTTATTACAGTCTACATAAGCACAATTAGCATATTAACACACACGTGTTAAAATCCCTTCCTGAAGCAATATCATTAAGTTTTTTTATGTACACACACCACTCAGCTGTGTTTAGACTATGTCCTGACACTGCCTCCGCGCACTAATGCATGCCAAAAGCTTTAATGTGTTTTCTTCCCTTGAGATGCAGACAAGTTATTCAGGTTCTGCCCACCACCATTACTGTTGTCAGGATTTCATGGGCAAGAAACAAACAGCATTCCCTTATCAATGTCAGCACCCTGCAAATAATCATGTAGATTGGGCAATTATGTGGATTCCATTATGAGCAAGCCAGAGCCTTTTCCTTGTCACTCGTCTCTACTAATGCATTCCAAACAGGGCACTGGACTCCGAGCCAGACAGATATTTAGAGAAAGCAGTGGAGTGTGACAGACCCTAAAATATGTGCTTTCTGCATCTTCCGCTCTTTGAATCCCTCCCACTCTCCCACTCTGTGTTGTGCCATGGCTTTGCACGTGTTTTTATCTGAAACTCTGTGGCCATCAGTATAATATATGCAAATAGGTTCCTCTCCGGAGACTTCCATTTTCTTTGAGAATAAAATTTTTTCTTCAGCATTTTTTTTTTTTTTTTAAATAGATACCATTGTAAGCCACGATCATCTACAGTGTATGGCCGGTCCATGCTTTGTTCTCCAGTCCAGTAAAGCTTTGTACTGTATATCAGGCCTATATTAACTGTGCATCTGAACTCAATATACTACCATGCTGCATAGTATGGCCCTATTTAATCTCAATTATGCCGTAATGTAATATGGATCAAATTAGTCCATGCAGTAATTGATTATACTGGAAATTACTTGACCACTATTTCAGAGCGCTTGAGTGTGATGTCTTGGTGTTAATGACTTTAACATTGCTGGCAATTGTGGAAGACCTCTGGAGCGCCGACCCCATATAAATCTCCTAATTATCGGACACTGATGCAATCTGAGATAATCAAATTAGTGCGGTGGAAATGTCATGTACTCTTGCGTCTGCTGAAACCTGCTGTTCTTCATCTCCCTGCTCTAGCTACAGTCTGGCCTCAGATGCACCTCCAAGGCACAAGTGGAATACTGACCCCGGAATGGGCGATCCTGTAGGTCACTGGCCATCAACATTTAAGCTTTTGGCTTTTAAAAGGTCATCAAGCAGCCTGAAGTTTTGCGGCTAGCGTCACGGTGGCATTTCATTCAGCATTCTCAGACAGCAGTTGAAATCGACCTCAGGTTTGGGATAAAAGTAGTTTGGATCCACTTCAGTTTAGCATTGCCTTCTAGGGAACGTGACACAGAAATTTCGGCTGATAGCTGAAATGAGTCATGCTGCAGTTCACTCAAGCATGTCCTGAGTGGTTTTGACAGCATGCATTGGACAGGGGTCAAGCTCCTGAATAGACCTCTGAAGTTCGCCTACAAAAATGCTACCATCTTTGCCCAAATAAGAAGATCCAGTATCTCGAGGTGTTTCCTATGGCAAAATAACATGGGTGACGGTGTTGTCAAAACATGAACCTCATGGGCAACTTCCCTCTGGGAAACAAAAGACTATCCAAAAGAACAGAAGAAAATGTTGTTTAAATCAGGATTTTACAAACATAATTCAACTGAGAAAAAACACTTAAAACACTCACCATTACTGAAACTAGCGACGAGAACCAAAACAATAATCTTTGCCATTGATTTTGTATTTATTTATTTGTATTAAATAAATATATATGTTTTTTGCAGCCTTATTTTTTAAGCATTGTTGACATAATAGATGTCATTAGCTAAGTTAGCTAATCAACCTGGTTAGCATTGTTAGCATAGCTAGCATGCTTAGCATAGTTAGCATTTTTATCAAAACTGTTAGAAATCATCAGCGAATTAATCAGGTCCCTTTCCGCAGGTGTAGCATACTAATCAAGCAATTTATAGCAATAGACCTCTGAAGTTCGCCTACAAAAAAGCCACCATCTTTGCCCAAATAAGGAGATCCAGTATCTTGAGATTTTTTCTATGGGAAAATAACATGGGGATTTTCAATTATCGCACCTGTTAAACTCTCGCTGGGATGATGACACTGGAAATGCAGACGTTTTTCCCTACACAGTTTTGTCCACTGCCGTCTAGTGGATACTGTGATCTTCGGTAGGTGAAGACGGCACACTTTGATCTTTGCTACCCCAGAGCTAACTTACAGTACCATGCAACTTGCCATAGGCAGCTTTGGATCCTTTTTGTAGGCGAACTTCAGAGGTCTATTGCATTGATAAGAAAGGTGCTTGATTTTATACACCTGTGGAAAGGGACCTGATGAAACCCATGAATATGTCAATGACACGCTTCTTTATGCAGAGGAAGTGATCCCCATTTTGCGCCCATGGACATGAATTACGACGAAGTATCTTGCTCCGTCTTAACAATCTTCGTTGGATCTATAGACCTCTGAAGTTTGCTTACAAAAAAAGCTACCTTATTTGCCCAAATAAGGAGATCTGGTATCTTGAGATTTTTTTTTATGTAATCCATATCGCATTTGGACAGATGTGTCTAAGTCTGAACGGCTCAAACACTCAGACCGGTTTTGACTGTCTGTGACGTGACTTTATGCAACCCCAGACAAGACCCAATGTGCCAGACTGGCCACCTATTTCAAGTTGTGGAGCTACCTCACAGCTATATCTTTTGACCATGTTATATTAAAATTTCATTAAACAATACTCAATGCTAAACATTAGTGTGTTTGCTTGGATAGGTATTTGGGATTCGAACAGCACTTGCACTTCACAAGATCACATGTACCTTGGCAATGTTTAATAACAAAGACGTTGCTGACATTTGCGCCATGCACGTGTGTCATGCTGTTGTTTACCTTTGTAATTTCAGGATTTTCCTATGATATCCCCGGTAAACGTCACAACACTTTGAACTGTGGGTAATTCCCTTAGGTGAAGTCTGCACCGATGCCTCACGCCTGTTGAAATTCGACATTGGGACAGCCCTAAGCCCTTACGGATTTCACGAGAACGCACACCAAAGTGTGAGTCCGAGTCCAGACATTGGGCCATAATGATCCTACACTTCAAATTCCGTGCAGTTGAACCGGCCAACCAAAGATGCCTGTGATACACCCTATTCCTATATTGATCAGAAGAAGGAGATCCCGTATGCCCCCAGTACACAGACCAAGTCAACTAAATCTAGTTGAACTCCCCCGAAACCCCCCTGGTGACCACAGGCCAACCACTCCAGCAGTTTTGGCAAAAGTAGCACTTTTCAATGTCAGATCTCTTGTTGGCAAGTCGTTTTTAATTAATGACTATATCTGTGATTACAAACTTGATTTTATGCTTTTAACTGAAACCTGGCTTGATCAGGCTAATAGCAACCCTACACTTATTGAAGCAGCCCCTCCTAATTTTGAGTTCCTGAGTACTACAAGAACAAACAAGAGAGGAGGAGGAATAGCCATAATATTCAAAGCTCTGTTTCAATGCAAGATGTCATTATTGGGCAATTTCTCATCATTTGAATATCTGTGTGCCCTTACTAAGTCCTCCCCTCAGATTTTATTACTGACAATCTATAGGCCCCCTAAGCAGTCTGCCAAAGCTTTTCTTGATGAGTTTAGTGAATTGCTGTCTGTCATCTGTATTGAATTTGACTGTATTGTTATATCTGGGGACCTGAACTTCCATATGGATGTTAGTGAAAGCAACCACACCAAAGACTTGAATGCTTTATTGGATATGTTCGGTCTTACACAACATGTATCAGGACCAACTCACTCCCACGGCCATACCCTTGACGTTGTCATTTCAAGAGGGCTTGATGTTTCTGTGGAAGTCAAAGACTTGGCCCTATCTGACCATTTTTGCGTACTTTTTAATCTGTCTATGACCCCTCAAACTCAGAAAGGATGTATGCTGACAGAAAAACGCATTATTAATGAACACACAAATGCTCTTTTTGAGCAGGCTCTGTCAATCTCATCTGATCAGATATCTGGGTCAGCTGATCAACTACTGGATCATTTTAACTCGAAGATGGTACACATTATGGACAATATCGCCCCCTTGAAAGCCAAGGCAGTCTCCAACAAGAGCAAAGCTCCATGGCTCTCAAATCCAGTGGTCAAACACTTCAAGAGAGAATGCAGAAAAAGTGAAAGAAAATGGCGCAAAGAAAAACTACAAATTAACTATGACATTTACAAAGAAAAACTCCTCATCTACAATTCTGAAATACGCAAGGCAAGACAATCCTTTTTCTCGGACATCATCAGTGAAAATATTAACAATTCTCGTGTGCTGTTTTCAACTATCGAGAAGCTGACAAACCCCTCCTCCCAGCTTCCAGCTGATCTCATTTCAGTCAAGGCATGTAATGACTTTGCATCATTTTTTAAGGGAAAAATTGACAAAATCAGATCAAACATAACCAATGCATGTCAAATAAACCACAGTCTGGAACTACCTGTTGGAGTAAGGGGAACCAACCCAACATTGTCAGAGTTCAGTCCGATAGACAATGAAACTCTTCAGAAGACTGTTTTTAATATGAATTCCTCCACATGCTTTTTAGATACTCTGCCTACCCACTTTTTTAAGTCTGTCTTTTATCTTTTGTCAAATGATGTGCTTCAGATTGTCAACGCATCTTTACAGTCTGGCATCTTCCCCAACTCCCTGAAAACAGCACTTGTCAGGCCACTTCTCAAGAAGAAAAATCTCGACACCTCTGTTCTTAACAATTTTAGACCTATCTCTAATTTATCTTTTATCAGCAAAATAATTGAGAAAACGGTTTTTAATCAACTAACAGAATTTTTAACGGCAAACTGTTGCCTTGACCGTTTTCAGTCTGGTTTTAGGACCCATCACAGTACTGAGACAGCCCTCATCAAAGTGTCTAATGATATACGTCTCAATACTGACTCAGGGAAAACTTTAGTGTTAGTACTCTTGGACCTCAGTGCAGCTTTCGACACTGTTGATCATGCTATATTGCTCCACAGGCTTGAGCACTGGGTTGGGCTCTCAGGCATGACTATAAAATGGCTAACTTCATACCTGGCAGATAGGAACTTTCTGGTCACCATTGGTAACCACACTTCTGCACCAACCCCACTAACCTGTGGTGTCCCCCAAGGATAAATTCTGGGCCCCCTGTTATTTAACCTCTACATGCTCCCACTTGGGCATATTATACAAAAAAATCAGTTGTCCTATCACAGTTATGCCGATGACACTCAGATCTATGTAGCTCTGTCACCTAGCGACCATGATCCTCTGGAGTCTCTTTGCCAATGCATTGACCAGGTCAACAACTGGATGGCCCAGAACTTCCTCCAGCTAAACAAAGAAAAAACTGAGGTGATTGTTTTTGGCAAAAAAGAGGATAGAATAAAGATCACATCACTTCTTAACAAGAAGGGCCTCACAGCTAAGAATACTGTTAAGAACCTTGGTGTCCTGATTGATAGTGACCTTTCTTTTAACTGTCATGTTAAAGGGATATTCCGCCATTTGTGGAAATACGCTCATTTTCCACCTTCCCTCGAGCAAAACAATCGATATTTACCTTGTTCCCGTTCATCCAGCCATTCTGTGAGTCTGGCGATACAACTTTTAGCTTCAGCCTAGCATAGATCATTGAATCTGATTAGACCATTAGCTTCTCGCCTGCTAGCTTCATGTTTAAAAGTGACTAATATTTCTGGTAATTTTCCCATTTAAAACGTGTGTCCTCTCAAGTTAGAAAGTGCAATAAGACCAACTAAAAATGAACCCTGCCGTTTTTCTAGGCTGATTTGACATGGAACTACATTCTCATCTGGCGTAATAATCAAGGCAACTTGCAGCTACTGGCACTACTACTGCTTGATATCTATGGGGACTATTTTCAGATGCTGCGTACGATATCACTGCGCCTATGGTACGTTTGCAAGTTGCCTTGATTATTACGCCAGATGAGAGTGTAGTTCCATGTCAAATCAGCCTAGAAAAACGCCAGGTTTCATTTTCAGTTGGTCTTATTGCACTTTCTAACTTGAGAGGAGACACGTTTTAAATGGGAAAATTATCAGAAATCTTAGTCACTTTTAAACATGAAGCTAGCAGGCGAGAAGCTAATGGTCTAATCCGATTCAGTGATCTATGCTAGGCTGAAGCTAAAAGTTGTATCGCCAGACTCACAGAATGGCTGGATGAACGGGAACAAGGTAAATATCGATTGTTTTGCTCGAGGGGAGGTGGAAAATTAGCGTATTTCCAAAAATGGCGGAATATCCCTTTAAAGCAACATCTAGATCAGCTTTTTATCATTTGAAAAACATTTCTAAACTAAGGGGTCTCATGTCTCAACCTGATCTTGAAAAACTCATCCATGCTTTTATTTCTAGTAGGGTTGACTATTGTAACAGTCTCCTTACAGGCCTCCCAAAAAATACAATTAAACAGTTACAACTGATACAAAATGCAGCAGCAAGAGTTCTCACCAAGACCAAGAGAACTGACCACATCACCCCAGTCCTTAAGTCTCTTCACTGGCTTCCTGTAACTTTTAGAATTGATTTTAAAGTATTGCTGCTAGTTTTTAAATCTCTGCATGGAACTGGGCCTGCCTATCTTGCTGACATGCTCCACCCTTATACTGTATACCTTCAAGACCCCTGCGATCACAAGATAGACTTTTACTGGTTGAACCCTCCATAAAGACAAGGAGTGGTGAAGCTGCTTTTAGCCACTATGTCGTCAAATTGTGGAATCAGTTGCCTAACAACATCAAAAGTGCCCCGACAACTGACAGCTTCAAGACTAGATTAAAGACAAGTCTATTTTCTATTGCATTTTTTTAGCTGATCTAATGTTTTAATGTTTTGGTTTGTATTTTATTCCTGCATTTTTATTCCTTTGTTTGTTTTTATTCTTCTTTTATCATTATTACCATTATTTTTTATTACTTTTAATGTTCCACTTTGTTTCAATTTCTTTGTTTTATTTTTTATCTCATTTCACTTTTTAAATTTGTTTTTATTCCTATTATTATTTTTATTGCTTCTAATTATTTTTTATATTTTATTCTGTTTCTATTTTACCCATTTTTATACTTCCTTTATTTATTTTATTCATTGAAATATATAATTTGTTTTTTGTTGTAACTGATGATGTGAAGCACATTGAACTGCCTTGGTAAGAAATGCGCTATATAAATAAAATTGCCTTGCCTGCCTTGTGATCACAATGCCTCATTTTTGCTTTTTCCTTTGACTAGGTGGTGCTATACATGGAGTGGTTCTGGGATGGGTTAACACGGCCCCTATGCCCTATGGTTTGAGGTAATCACAGAAATCTGCGTCTAGCCATTTACAGGCCAGTTGTAGTAGTCACTTAATGTACAAAAATTAAATTTATTGTATGGCCCACAAAGTTCCACAAAACTTGGCCTGCATTTAGAGGGCATGCAGTTTTGACCATGTCAGCCAGAGATACCTGCAATTACAACACCTCAATATTGCTTTTTCATTTTTGACAATAGGTGGTGCTATATATAAATGAGTGGTCATGGGATGGGTTGACATGGCCTCTTAAGATCAACGTATGGAAACAAAAAAGGTGGTCCTCCTAGGTTCTACAGTTCAAGATATTCACTGAACCAGTTTCTGCTCCACCCTCCTTTAGGGGTGTCCAGTACGCTTGTGGGGCTTCATGCGCACCATGTTTTGTCTTTGTCTCATGGGAATCCTTGACGGAAATTTCCTTGAGATTCAGTACATTTTCCAGCTGAGACCTTTGCTGGTTTTGACCCTTGGAATTCATGTGCTCTGACCAACTTAAGCAAGGTCAATATCTGCAAATTCCATTTTAGCTAGAATCTAGACATAACTCTGAACAAATCAAATATGTTCACATTTAACTAAAATATAACGGTAACACTTTACTTGACGGGTTCATTCATAATACATACATAACAGCTGTCATGAACTGCACATGAAGCATTCATGACTGATTCATGAAACATGACTCAACATTCATACCAACACTTTCATGAATGTGGAAGACAAAACGTCAAAAACTTGTCAAAATAAAAGTCCAACAATCGCAAAGCAGCATTGTTGTCTTTTTTGTTTTAGCCAACCTGATCATGTCACATCTTAGTCAACGGGGAAGTCCAGTGTCCAGGAGAATTTAGTTTTTTGTTTGTCTGTTTGTTTATTTCATGATAGTTACCTCTGAAGAATGCATAATTGTCTACACCAATGATTGTATATAGATATAAAACAGGAATGTCCAACCATTCAGAGGTCCACAGATGGTCAGTAGTTCACTTCCCAGTATGATGAATACTTCACAACTCGTAGGCCTTAAGTGACATTTGAAGTAGACTTCATAAAATGTTCATGAGGTGTTTACAAACGCTGGAGAGAATTCATAATACCCTTTTATTGGACTTTTATTTTGACAGATTTTCGTTGTTTTGTCTTCCACATTCATGAAAGTGTTGGTATGAATGTTGAGTCATGTTTCATGAATCAGTCATGAATGCTTCATGTGCAGTTCATGACAGCTGTTATGAATGTGTTATGAATGAACCCGTCAAGTAAAGTGTTACCAATATAACTAATGTACAGTAGTTAATACTACAGGAGTTAGTAAAGGGTTTCTAGTCAGCTTGACCACCAAACTGGACCAGAGTCAAGGAACAAGGACAAGACAATGTTGGATAAAATCTGGCATTTATTGAATTCAAGATGGAGAAAGCCAAGATGACAAGAATTCCATTTAGAATTAGCATTCTGATTGCCACTTCAGGAGGAATCATGGGAGTCTGCAGGGACAAAAGTGGCTTTTTAATCTCAACAGTCAGCCATTGCTTCAAGCTAGGGCAAATCAAAAGCTCTGTACACTTCATGCGACTACACAGAGTCATCTTCATACTAAAGTTGACTAATCCAGACCACTAGGTCTGACAACGGATTTAGATTGAAGTTCTAGATTACATTTAAACTTTTACACAACAGGAAACATGACAAAAAGCCAAACAATTACCAGTAATGGTGGCTACGTCTTGGGCAGGGGTGGTCACATTTTGCAGTACAGTGGTTAACACCATAGCATCCTCACTTGGGCCTTCTTGGGATTCCACACAAGGGAAAAAAAGGACCAGATGTTAGAACCAAACTGCAGCCAGCAAACCAGCTTGACGCCACTAACAGGATTGTAAACAAGACATGGTAACACATCCTGCACTTCACACAGCAAGCCACCAGTTCCTACAGTGTGGGCCAAAGTGGTCAGGTTTTGGGCATTCTGGGTTGTGGTGGCAACCTCAGCATCTTCACTTGGTTCATCTAGTGTCAACACACAAAGCCAGATTTTTTTGCTTAAACTGAACAGACTTCATTAACATAGTTAGGAAGACTGGTGCTGGTGCCCTGCTCACTCATGTCAAAGGGTAGCTGTGAAAGGCCTATTCCTACTACCTGTAACAGGTGATAATTAACTGATATTCGAATTAAGTTGTGCCAGGTTTAGTAAATACAAAACAAAGAGATGGAGTTAAGCCACAAAGCTCAGTTGGAGTATTGGCCACGCCTAGATGCATTTCCCATGGATGTTAGAAATGCAAGTGGACAGTGGACTTACCTCAGCAAAATTGTGAGCTGATGCACAATGGCAATTCATGATTGAAACCCAATTTAATATGCTGGACTACAGGGTCTTTAAGAAAAAAAAAAGAGAAAAAAAATCCCTTACCAGTTACTCCAGCTGTGGCAGATGTAGTCTGGTTTTGGAGACTTGGGGTTGTAGCTACCACACCATCCTCACTTGGCCCATCGGTTTCTGTTCCACATAATACAGTACATGTGTTAGTGTGTGTGTTCTTTCTATGGTCATGTACATCACAAATGCACCAATCGTCCTTACCAGCATTTTCAGTCTGAGCAGCAGGTGTTGTCTGGTTTTGGGGACTTGGGGTTGTAGCTACCACACCATCCTCACTTGGCCCATCGGTTTCTGTTCAACATAATACAGCACATGTGCTAAGTGTGTGTAGGGGTGTGTGTGTGTGTGTGTGTGTGTGTGTTCTTTCTATGGTCATGTACATGACCACAAATGAACCAATCGTCCTTACCAGCATTTTCAGTCTGAGCAGCAGGTGTTGTCTGGTTTTGGGGACTTGGGGTTGTAGCTACCACACCATCCTCACTTGGCCCATCGGTTTCTGTTCAACATAATACAGTACATGTGCTAAGTGTGTGTAGGGGTGTGTGTGTGTGTGTGTTCTTTCTATGGTCATGTACATGACCACAAATGAACCAATCGTCCTTACCAGCATTTTCAGTCTGAGCAGCAGGTGTTGTCTGGTTTTGGGGACTTGGGGTTGTAGCTACCACACCATCCTCACTTGGCCCATCGGTTTCTGTTCAACATAATACAGTACATGTGTTAAGTGTGTGTAGGCGCGTGTGTGTGTTCTTTCCATGGTCATGTACATGACCACAAATGCACCAATCATCCTTACCAGCATTTTCAGTCTGAGCAGCAGGTGTTGTCTGGTTGTGGGTACATGGGGTTGTAGCTACCCCACCATCTTCACTTGGCCCATCGGTTTCTGTTCCACATAATATGTGTATACAGTAGGTATGTGTGGGTCAATTGGTCAAAAGCATAACAAATAAAGCCATAAATGCCCCGATTGTCCTTACCAGCATTTTCAGTTTGGGCAACAGGTGTTGTCTGGTTTTGGGGATTTGGAGTTACAGTTACCACATCATCTTCACTTGGTCCATCTTTTAGGTTTCCACATAAGAGGAAGACAAGTCTCAAAATTGTAACACAACAGATCACATTTGTAGAGTCTTGTACATAAAAAGGCCTTTACCGGTAACATCAGGCTGTGCAGTAGTGGTCTGGTTGTGGGGATTAGGTGCTGGAGTGCCTGATTCCACATCTTCACTTGCACCATCTAGGGATTCCATTTAAGTTTAGATATTCAACATTTAACAGAACCAACTTGTAAGGACATTACACCATACCATTACATTAAATACTCACCCACAGCTTCAGTTTGTGTCTGATTGTTGGGGGACGGTGTTGTTGAAACATCAACCTCACGGGCAGCTTCCCTCTTTGGGAAACAAAAGACTACCCAAAAGAACAGAAGAAATTGTTGTTTAAATCAGGATCTTACAAACATAATTCAGCTGCCAAAAAAGACACTTAAAACACTCACCATTACTGAAACTAGCAATGAGAATCAAAACAACAATCTTTGCCATTACTGCCATGTTGAATCACCAAAAAAATCAGAGAGGGTAAATTCCAGGAGGCATTGTGAAGGCTTATAAAGGCATGTCAAAGTCATTCTCAATTCAGTGATAATTAGAATCACATGAGTTGCAGGTGAGTATTAGTGATTATTGGGGTCTGGCCTATAGACCTCTGAAGTTCGCCTACAAAAAAGCCACCATCTTTGCCCAAATAAGGAGATCCGGTATCTTGAGATTTTTTCTATGGGAAAATAACATGGGGATTTTCAATTATCGCACCTGTTAAACTCTATTGACCTCTGAAGTTCGCCTACAAAAAGCTGCCATCTTTGCCCATATAAGGAGTTCCAGGTGTTAATTGAAGCTAACTGCCATATGGCAAGTTGCATTGTAAGTTAGCTCTGCCTCTTAAACCAGATTACCAAGATAGTGCCAATTCCCTTTGCACACTTCTGTACAGTTGGTGGCGGTATGCACCAAAGAGTTGTAATCTGCCAATAAAATAAAGAAGAAGAAGAAGCAGAAGTTAGCTCTGGGGTAGCAGAGATCTCAGGCTGTGTCCAAAAGTCAAGCGTGCACGCTGGATAGTACCAGAGCCCATTTATGGAGAGCGAATCCACTTGCTATTAAAGTGTAAGTTTGGCGGAAATTGAAAATAAAGCTATTTTCTGAATGAAAATACATCAACTAAGCCGTGGAGGAAGTAATTTTCGCTCATCACGCAGTACAGAGCTAGCACGGGCAGGAGCGACAGCCCAAAATCGCAAACAGTGGGTGTGCATGGGGATTAGAGCCACACGCTTTCAAAATCGCATTTTTAAACCACTAACATTGCTCAAAACGGCGCCAAACCTCAGTAACTTGCTCTAGGTGTCTACACATAAAACGAAGCACCAAACAGTCTGTAAACTTTGGAATAGTCAGTATACACGTAGAATCAATTCGAGACCGCAACTCCGTCTGAAGCACAGAAATGTCTCGCGACATCTCACACGGAAGCATGGGACCTATTCCTACGGGTAGTCAAAATCGCATTTTTAAATCACTAACATTGCTCAAAACAGCGCCAAACCTTGTCAGAAGCTTGCTCTAGGTGTCTACACATAAAACGAAGCACCAACAACTTGGCTCATGAACCAGACGTTTATAAAAGAAGACTGTTATGAACACTAACCCCTTCCAGCTCCTCACGAAGGAAAGTCCACGACCTCTCGTGTGAGATCCCGCGAGACATTTCTGTGCTTCAGATGGGGTGTTGCGGTCTCGAATTGATTCTACGTGTATACTGACTATTCCAAAGTTTACAGACTGATTGGTGCTTCGTTTTATGTGTAGACACCTAGAGCAAGCTACTGATGAGGTTTGGCGCTGTTTTGAGCACTGTTAGTGGTTTAAAAATGCGATTTTGAAAGCGTGTGGCTCTAATCCCCATGCACACCCACTGTTTGCGATTTTGGGCTGTCGCTCCTGCCCGTGCTAGCTCTGTACAGCGTGATGAGCGAAAATTACTTCCTCCACGGCTTAGTTGCTGTATTTTCATTCAGAAAATAGCTTTATTTTCAATTTCCGCCAAACTTACACTTCAACTCCATTGTACCTGCATTGTACCTGCAGTTCCTGTTGCAGTTCCACTAGGGGCGATCACGAGCAAGTGATCAAACAATGGGGGTCTATGGGGCTAGACAGCTAAATTGGTCTGTTTCACCTGATTGTCATTTAAAAATCGAAGATTGGATTTTAGTTTCTGCAAGCTCAATATGGATTATAAGTCGAAAGTTGAATGAACAATTACTTATGGCCCTTTGGTTTCTCACAGGCTTGGTCGTTGTTGCCCATAACACACTAGCACCCTGCTAATGAATGACGTCATTGACACGTTTGAAAGGCTTTTTAGAGCAATTAAGGGACTTTAAAAATCTAATACTCAGCCGTGTGTATTTTCATTGACCCCCCTTTCACGTGCAATATTCCGATTTCTACACAAAAAATTATATCCAGAGAAAAGTGGATTTTAGGAGAAACTCCCTTAACCTCCATTCATTCTTCACTTGCTCGCGATCGCCCTCTAGTTGCAGTACCATGCGGAAGTATTCAGCGAGTGGTCGTTCTCCCCTTAGACATTCTCTGATAGTACCTTCTTTCCAGTAGCGTCTTAGGCTGCGTTTAGACTGCCAGTTTGAAGTGACCCAAATCCGATTTTTTGCTCTCATGTGGCACGCATCCGATCTGTGCCACGACAGTGTAAACAGAAAAAAAACACATGAATTCCGATCTCCTCAGATCGGATACAGGCCCCTTTCGTATGTGGTTTTAAATCAGACAATAGGTGATGCTATATATAAATGAGTGGTCATGGGATGGGTTGACATGGCCTCTTAAGATCAACGTATGGAAACAAAAAAGGTGGTCCTCCTAGGTTCTACAGTTCAAGATATTCACTGAACCAGTTTCTGCTCCACCCTCCTTTAGGGGTGTCCAGTACGCTTGTGGGGCTTCATGCGCACCATGTTTTGTCTTTGTCTCATGGGAATCCTTGACGGAAATTTCCTTGAGATTCAGTACATTTTCCAGCTGAGACCTTTGCTGGTTTTGACCCTTGGAATTCATGTGCTCTGACCAACTTAAGCAAGGTCAATATCTGCAAATTCCATTTTAGCTAGAATCTAGACATAACTCTGAACAAATCAAATATGTTCACATTTAACTAAAATATAACTAATGTACAGTAGTTAATACTACAGGAGTTAGTAAAGGGTTTCTAGTCAGCTTGACCACCAAACTGGACCAGAGTCAAGGAACAAGGACAAGACAATGTTGGATAAAATCTGGCATTTATTGAATTCAAGATGGAGAAAGCCAAGATGACAAGAATTCCATTTAGAATTAGCATTCTGATTGCCACTTCAGGAGGAATCATGGGAGTCTGCAGGGACAAAAGTGGCTTTTTAATCTCAACAGTCAGCCATTGCTTCAAGCTAGGGCAAATCAAAAGCTCTGTACACTTCATGCGACTACACAGAGTCATCTTCATACTAAAGTTGACTAATCCAGACCACTAGGTCTGACAACGGATTTAGATTGAAGTTCTAGATTACATTTAAACTTTTACACAACAGGAAACATGACAAAAAGCCAAACAATTACCAGTAATGGTGGCTACATCTTGGGCAGGGGTGGTCACATTTTGCAGTACAGTGGTTAACACCATAGCATCCTCACTTGGGCCTTCTTGGGATTCCACACAAGGGAAAAAAAGGACCAGATGTTAGAACCAAACTGCAGCCAGCAAACCAGCTTGACGCCACTAACAGGATTGTAAACAAGACATGGTAACACATCCTGCACTTCACACAGCAAGCCACCAGTTCCTACAGTGTGGGCCAAAGTGGTCAGGTTTTGGGCATTCTGGGTTGTGGTGGCAACCTCAGCATCTTCACTTGGTTCATCTAGTGTCAACACACAAAGCCAGATTTTTTTGCTTAAACTGAACAGACTTCATTAACATAGTTAGGAAGACTGGTGCTGGTGCCCTGCTCACTCATGTCAAAGGGTAGCTGTGAAAGGCCTATTCCTACTACCTGTAACAGGTGATAATTAACTGATATTCGAATTAAGTTGTGCCAGGTTTAGTAAATACAAAACAAAGAGATGGAGTTAAGCCACAAAGCTCAGTTGGAGTATTGGCCACGCCTAGATGCATTTCCCATGGATGTTAGAAATGCAAGTGGACAGTGGACTTACCTCAGCAAAATTGTGAGCTGATGCACAATGGCAATTCATGATTGAAACCCAATTTAATATGCTGGACTACAGGGTCTTTAAGAAAAAAAAAAAGAGAAAAAAAATCCCTTACCAGTTACTCCAGCTGTGGCAGATGTAGTCTGGTTTTGGAGACTTGGGGTTGTAGCTACCACACCATCCTCACTTGGCCCATCGGTTTCTGTTCCACATAATATATGCGTGTTAGTGTGTGTAGGAGTGTGTGCTTTCCATGGTCATGTACATGACCACAAATGCACCAATCGTCCTTACCAGCATTTTCAGTCTGAGCAGCAGGTGTTGTCTGGTTTTGGGGACTTGGGGTTGTAGCTACCACATCATCCTCCCTTGGCCCATCGGTTTCTGTTCAACATAATACAGTACATGTGTTAGTGTGTGTGTTCTTTCTATGGTCATGTACATCACAAATGCACCAATCGTCCTTACCAGCATTTTCAGTCTGAGCAGCAGGTGTTGTCTGGTTGTGGGTACATGGGGTTGTAGCTACCACACCATCCTCACTTGGCCCATCGGTTTCTGTTCCACATGATACATGCGTGTTAGTGTATGTAGTGTGTGTGTGTGTGTGTGTGTGTGTGTGTGTTCTTTCCATGGTCATGTACATGACCACAAATGCACCAATCGTCCTTACCAGCATTTTCAGTCTGAGCAGCAGGTGTTGTCTGGTTTTGGGGACTTGGGGTTGTAGCTACCACACCATCCTCACTTGGCCCATCGGTTTCTGTTCAACATAATACAGTACATGTGCCAAGTGTGTGTAGGGGTGTGTGTGTGTGTGGGTGTTGTTCTTTCTATGGTCATGTACATGACCACAAATGAACCAATCGTCCTTACCAGCATTTTCAGTCTGAGCAGCAGGTGTTGTCTGGTTTTGGGGACTTGGGGTTGTAGCTACCACACCATCCTCACTTGGCCCATCGGTTTCTGTTCAACATAATACAGCACATGTGCTAAGTGTGTGTAGGGGTGTGTGTGTGTGTGTGTGTGTGTGTGTTCCTTCTATGGTCATGTACATGACCACAAATGAACCAATCGTCCTTACCAGCATTTTCAGTCTGAGCAGCAGGTGTTGTCTGGTTTTGGGGACTTGGGGTTGTAGCTACCACACCATCCTCACTTGGCCCATCGGTTTCTGTTCCACATAATATGTGTATACAGTAGGTATGTGTGGGTCAATTGGTCAAAAGCATAACAAATAAAGCCATAAATGCCCCGATTGTCCTTACCAGCATTTTCAGTTTGGGCAACAGGTGTTGTCTGGTTTTGGGGATTTGGAGTTGCAGTTACCACATCATCTTCACTTGGTCCATCTTTTAGGTTTCCACAAAGAGGAAGACAAGTCTCAAAATTGTAACACAACAGATCACATTTGTAGAGTCTTGTACATAAAAAGGCCTTTACCGGTAACATCAGGCTGTGCAGTAGTGGTCTGGTTGTGGGGATTAGGTGCTGGAGTGCCTGATTCCACATCTTCACTTGCACCATCTAGGGATTCCATTTAAGTTTAGATATTCAACATTTAACAGAACCAACTTGTAAGGACATTACACCATACCATTACATTAAATACTCACCCACAGCTTCAGTTTGTGTCTGATTGTTGGGGGACGGTGTTGTTGAAACATCAACCTCACGGGCAGCTTCCCTCTTTGGGAAACAAAAGACTACCCAAAAGAACAGAAGAAATTGTTGTTTAAATCAGGATCTTACAAACATAATTCAGCTGCCAAAAAAGACACTTAAAACACTCACCATTACTGAAACTAACAATGAGAATCAAAACAACAATCTTTGCCATTACTGCCATGTTGAATCACCAAAAAAATCAGAGAGGGTAAATTCCAGGAGGCATTGTGAAGGCTTATAAAGGCATGTCAAAGTCATTCTCAATTCAGTGATAATTAGAATCACATGAGTTCCAGGTGAGTATTAGTGATTATTGGGGTCTGGCCTATAGACCTCTGAAGTTCGCCTACAAAAAAGCCACCATCTTTGCCCAAATAAGGAGATCCGGTATCTTGAGATTTTTTCTATGGGAAAATAACATGGGGATTTTCAATTATCGCACCTGTTAAACTCTATTGACCTCTGAAGTTCGCCTACAAAAAGCTGCCATCTTTGCCCATATAAGGAGTTCCAGGTGTTAATTGAAGCTAACTGCCATATGGCAAGTTGCATTGTAAGTTAGCTCTGCCTCTTAAACCAGATTACCAAGATAGTGCCAATTCCCTTTGCACACTTCTGTACAGTTGGTGGCGGTATGCACCAAAGAGTTGTAATCTGCCAATAAAATAAAGAAGAAGAAGAAGCAGAAGTTAGCTCTGGGGTAGCAGAGATCTCAGGCTGTGTCCAGAAGTCAAGCGTGCACGCTGGATAGTACCAGAGCCCATTTATGGAGAGCGAATCCACTTGCTATTAAAGTGTAAGTTTGGCGGAAATTGAAAATAAAGCTATTTTCTGAATGAAAATACATCAACTAAGCCGTGGAGGAAGTAATTTTCGCTCATCACGCAGTACAGAGCTAGCACGGGCAGGAGCGACAGCCCAAAATCGCAAACAGTGGGTGTGCATGGGGATTAGAGCCACACGCTTTCAAAATCGCATTTTTAAACCACTAACATTGCTCAAAACGGCGCCAAACCTCAGTAACTTGCTCTAGGTGTCTACACATAAAACGAAGCACCAAACAGTCTGTAAACTTTGGAATAGTCAGTATACACGTAGAATCAATTCGAGACTTCAACTCCGTCTGAAGCACAGAAATGTCTCGCGACATCTCACACGGAAGCATGGGACCTATTCCTACGGGTAGTCAAAATCGCATTTTTAAATCACTAACATTGCTCAAAACAGCGCCAAACCTTGTCAGAAGCTTGCTCTAGGTGTCTACACATAAAACGAAGCACCAACAACTTGGCTCATGAACCAGACGTTTATAAAAGAAGACTGTTATGAACACTAACCCCTTCCAGCTCCTCACGAAGGAAAGTCCACGACCTCTCGTGTGAGATCCCGCGAGACATTTCTGTGCTTCAGATGGGGTGTTGCGGTCTCGAATTGATTCTACGTGTATACTGACTATTCCAAAGTTTACAGACTGATTGGTGCTTCGTTTTATGTGTAGACACCTAGAGCAAGCTACTGATGAGGTTTGGCGCTGTTTTGAGCACTGTTAGTGGTTTAAAAATGCGATTTTGAAAGCGTGTGGCTCTAATCCCCATGCACACCCACTGTTTGCGATTTTGGGCTGTCGCTCCTGCCCGTGCTAGCTCTGTACTGCGTGATGAGCGAAAATTACTTCCTCCACGGCTTAGTTGCTGTATTTTCATTCAGAAAATAGCTTTATTTTCAATTTCCGCCAAACTTACACTTTAACTCCATTGTACCTGCATTGTACCTGCAGTTCCTGTTGCAGTTCCACTAGGGGCGATCACGAGCAAGTGATCAAACAATGGGGGTCTATGGGGCTAGACAGCTAAATTGGTCTGTTTCACCTGATTGTCATTTAAAAATCGAAGATTGGATTTTAGTTTCTGCAAGCTCAATATGGATTATAAGTCGAAAGTTGAATGAACAATTACTTATGGCCCTTTGGTTTCTCACAGGCTTGGTCGTTGTTGCCCATAACACACTAGCACCCTGCTAATGAATGACGTCATTGACACGTTTGAAAGGCTTTTTAGAGCAATTAAGGGACTTTAAAAATCTAATACTCAGCCGTGTGTATTTTCATTGACCCCCCTTTCACGTGCAATATTCCGATTTCTACACAAAAAATTATATCCAGAGAAAAGTGGATTTTAGGAGAAACTCCCTTAACCTCCATTCATTCTTCACTTGCTCGCGATCGCCCTCTAGTTGCAGTACCATGCGGAAGTATTCAGCGAGTGGTCGTTCTCCCCTTAGACATTCTCTGATAGTACCTTCTTTCCAGTAGCGTCTTAGGCTGCGTTTAGACTGCCAGTTTGAAGTGACCCAAATCCGATTTTTTGCTCTCATGTGGCACGCATCCGATCTGTGCCACGACAGTGTAAACAGAAAAAACACATTTATTCCGATCTCCTCAGATCGGATACAGGCCCCTTTCGTATGTGGTTTTAAATCAGACAATAGGTGGTGCTATATATAAATGAGTGGTCATGGGATAGGTTGACATGGCCTCTTAAGATCAACGTATGGAAACAAAAAAGGTGGTCCTCCTAGGTTCTACAGTTCAAGATATTCACTGAACCAGTTTCTGCTCCACCCTCCTTTAGGGGTGTCCAGTACGCTTGTGGGGCTTCATGCGCACCATGTTTTGTCTTTGTCTCATGGGAATCCTTGACGGAAATTTCCTTGAGATTCAGTACATTTTCCAGCTGAGACCTTTGCTGGTTTTGACCCTTGGAATTCATGTGCTCTGACCAACTTAAGCAAGGTCAATATCTGCAAATTCCATTTTAGCTAGAATCTAGACATAACTCTGAACAAATCAAATATGTTCACATTTAACTAAAATATAACTAATGTACAGTAGTTAATACTACAGGAGTTAGTAAAGGGTTTCTAGTCAGCTTGACCACCAAACTGGACCAGAGTCAAGGAACAAGGACAAGACAATGTTGGATAAAATCTGGCATTTATTGAATTCAAGATGGAGAAAGCCAAGATGACAAGAATTCCATTTAGAATTAGCATTCTGATTGCCACTTCAGGAGGAATCATGGGAGTCTGCAGGGACAAAAGTGGCTTTTTAATCTCAACAGTCAGCCATTGCTTCAAGCTAGGGCAAATCAAAAGCTCTGTACACTTCATGCGACTACACAGAGTCATCTTCATACTAAAGTTGACTAATCCAGACCACTAGGTCTGACAACGGATTTAGATTGAAGTTCTAGATTACATTTAAACTTTTACACAACAGGAAACATGACAAAAAGCCAAACAATTACCAGTAATGGTGGCTACGTCTTGGGCAGGGGTGGTCACATTTTGCAGTACAGTGGTTAACACCATAGCATCCTCACTTGGGCCTTCTTGGGATTCCACACAAGGGAAAAAAAGGACCAGATGTTAGAACCAAACTGCAGCCAGCAAACCAGCTTGACGCCACTAACAGGATTGTAAACAAGACATGGTAACACATCCTGCACTTCACACAGCAAGCCACCAGTTCCTACAGTGTGGGCCAAAGTGGTCAGGTTTTGGGCATTCTGGGTTGTGGTGGCAACCTCAGCATCTTCACTTGGTTCATCTAGTGTCAACACACAAAGCCAGATTTTTTTGCTTAAACTGAACAGACTTCATTAACATAGTTAGGAAGACTGGTGCTGGTGCCCTGCTCACTCATGTCAAAGGGTAGCTGTGAAAGGCCTATTCCTACTACCTGTAACAGGTGATAATTAACTGATATTCGAATTAAGTTGTGCCAGGTTTAGTAAATACAAAACAAAGAGATGGAGTTAAGCCACAAAGCTCAGTTGGAGTATTGGCCACGCCTAGATGCATTTCCCATGGATGTTAGAAATGCAAGTGGACAGTGGACTTACCTCAGCAAAATTGTGAGCTGATGCACAATGGCAATTCATGATTGAAACCCAATTTAATATGCTGGACTACAGGGTCTTTAAGAAAAAAAAAAAAGAGAAAAAAAATCCCTTACCAGTTACTCCAGCTGTGGCAGATGTAGTCTGGTTTTGGAGACTTGGGGTTGTAGCTACCACACCATCCTCACTTGGCCCATCGGTTTCTGTTCCACATAATATATGCGTGTTAGTGTGTGTAGGAGTGTGTGCTTTCCATGGTCATGTACATGACCACAAATGCACCAATCGTCCTTACCAGCATTTTCAGTCTGAGCAGCAGGTGTTGTCTGGTTTTGGGGACTTGGGGTTGTAGCTACCACATCATCCTCCCTTGGCCCATCGGTTTCTGTTCAACATAATACAGTACATGTGTTCGTGTGTGTGTTCTTTCTATGGTCATGTACATCACAAATGCACCAATCGTCCTTACCAGCATTTTCAGTCTGAGCAGCAGGTGTTGTCTGGTTGTGGGTACATGGGGTTGTAGCTACCACACCATCCTCACTTGGCCCATCGGTTTCTGTTCCACATGATACATGCGTGTTAGTGTATGTAGTGTGTGTGTGTGTGTGTGTGTGTGTTCTTTCCATGGTCATGTACATGACCACAAATGCACCAATCGTCCTTACCAGCATTTTCAGTCTGAGCAGCAGGTGTTGTCTGGTTTTGGGGACTTGGGGTTGTAGCTACCACACCATCCTCACTTGGCCCATCGGTTTCTGTTCAACATAATACAGTACATGTGCCAAGTGTGTGTAGGGGTGTGTGTGTGTGTGTGGGTGTTCTTTCTATGGTTATGTACATGATCACAAATGAACCAATCGTCCTTACCAGCATTTTCAGTCTGAGCAGCAGGTGTTGTCTGGTTTTGGGGACTTGGGGTTGTAGCTACCACACCATCCTCACTTGGCCCATCGGTTTCTGTTCAACATAATACAGCACATGTGCTAAGTGTGTGTAGGGGTGTGTGTGTGTGTGTGTGTGTGTGTGTGTGTGTGTTCTTTCTATGGTCATGTACATGACCACAAATGAACCAATCGTCCTTACCAGCATTTTCAGTCTGAGCAGCAGGTGTTGTCTGGTTTTGGGGACTTGATGGTGTGGTAGCTACAACCCCCTCACTTGGCCCATCGGTTTCTGTTCAACATAATACAGTACATGTGCCAAGTGTGTGTAGGGGTGTGTGTGTGGGTGTTCTTTCCATGGTCATGTACATGACCACAAATGCACCAATCGTCCTTACCAGCATTTTCAGTCTGAGCAGCAGGTGTTGTCTGGTTGTGGGTACATGGGGTTGTAGCTACCCCACCATCTTCACTTGGCCCATCGGTTTCTGTTCCACATAATATGTGTATACAGTAGGTATGTGTGGGTCAATTGGTCAAAAGCATAACAAATAAAGCCATAAATGCCCCGATTGTCCTTACCAGCATTTTCAGTTTGGGCAACAGGTGTTGTCTGGTTTTGGGGATTTGGAGTTGCAGTTACCACATCATCTTCACTTGGTCCATCTTTTAGGTTTCCACATAAGAGGAAGACAAGTCTCAAAATTGTAACACAACAGATCACATTTGTAGAGTCTTGTACATAAAAAGGCCTTTACCGGTAACATCAGGCTGTGCAGTAGTGGTCTGGTTGTGGGGATTAGGTGCTGGAGTGCCTGATTCCACATCTTCACTTGCACCATCTAGGGATTCCATTTAAGTTTAGATATTCAACATTTAACAGAACCAACTTGTAAGGACATTACACCATACCATTACATTAAATACTCACCCACAGCTTCAGTTTGTGTCTGATTGTTGGGGGACGGTGTTGTTGAAACATCAACCTCACGGGCAGCTTCCCTCTTTGGGAAACAAAAGACTACCCAAAAGAACAGAAGAAATTGTTGTTTAAATCAGGATCTTACAAACATAATTCAGCTGCCAAAAAAGACACTTAAAACACTCACCATTACTGAAACTAGCAATGAGAATCAAAACAACAATCTTTGCCATTACTGCCATGTTGAATCACCAAAAAAATCAGAGAGGGTAAATTCCAGGAGGTATTGTGAAGGCTTATAAAGGCATGTCAAAGTCATTCTCAATTCAGTGATAATTAGAATCACATGAGTTCCAGGTGAGTATTAGTGATTATTGGGGTCTGGCCTATAGACCTCTGAAGTTCGCCTACAAAAAAGCCACCATCTTTGCCCAAATAAGGAGATCCGGTATCTTGAGATTTTTTCTATGGGAAAATAACATGGGGATTTTCAATTATCGCACCTGTTAAACTCTATTGACCTCTGAAGTTCGCCTACAAAAAGCTGCCATCTTTGCCCATATAAGGAGTTCCAGGTGTTAATTGAAGCTAACTGCCATATGGCAAGTTGCATTGTAAGTTAGCTCTGCCTCTTAAACCAGATTACCAAGATAGTGCCAATTCCCTTTGCACACTTCTGTACAGTTGGTGGCGGTATGCACCAAAGAGTTGTAATCTGCCAATAAAATAAAGAAGAAGAAGAAGCAGAAGTTAGCTCTGGGGTAGCAGAGATCTCAGGCTGTGTCCAGAAGTCAAGCGTGCACGCTGGATAGTACCAGAGCCCATTTATGGAGAGCGAATCCACTTGCTATTAAAGTGTAAGTTTGGCGGAAATTGAAAATAAAGCTATTTTCTGAATGAAAATACATCAACTAAGCCGTGGAGGAAGTAATTTTCGCTCATCACGCAGTACAGAGCTAGCACGGGCAGGAGCGACAGCCCAAAATCGCAAACAGTGGGTGTGCATGGGGATTACAGCCACACGCTTTCAAAATCGCATTTTTAAACCACTTACATTGCTCAAAACGGCGCCAAACCTCAGTAACTTGCTCTAGGTGTCTACACATAAAACGAAGCACCAAACAGTCTGTAAACTTTGGAATAGTCAGTATACACGTAGAATCAATTCGAGACCGCAACTCCGTCTGAAGCACAGAAATGTCTCGCGACATCTCACACGGAAGCATGGGACCTATTCCTACGGGTAGTCAAAATCGCATTTTTAAATCACTAACATTGCTCAAAACAGCGCCAAACCTTGTCAGAAGCTTGCTCTAGGTGTCTACACATAAAACGAAGCACCAACAACTTGGCTCATGAACCAGACGTTTATAAAAGAAGACTGTTATGAACACTAACCCCTTCCAGCTCCTCACGAAGGAAAGTCCACGACCTCTCGTGTGAGATCCCGCGAGACATTTCTGTGCTTCAGATGGGGTGTTGCGGTCTCGAATTGATTCTACGTGTATACTGACTATTCCAAAGTTTACAGACTGATTGGTGCTTCGTTTTATGTGTAGACACCTAGAGCAAGCTACTGATGAGGTTTGGCGCTGTTTTGAGCACTGTTAGTGGTTTAAAAATGCGATTTTGAAAGCGTGTGGCTCTAATCCCCATGCACACCCACTGTTTGCGATTTTGGGCTGTCGCTCCTGCCCGTGCTAGCTCTGTACTGCGTGATGAGCGAAAATTACTTCCTCCACGGCTTAGTTGCTGTATTTTCATTCAGAAAATAGCTTTATTTTCAATTTCCGCCAAACTTACACTTTAACTCCATTGTACCTGCATTGTACCTGCAGTTCCTGTTGCAGTTCCACTAGGGGCGATCACGAGCAAGTGATCAAACAATGGGGGTCTATGGGGCTAGACAGCTAAATTGGTCTGTTTCACCTGATTGTCATTTAAAAATCGAAGATTGGATTTTAGTTTCTGCAAGCTCAATATGGATTATACGTCGAAAGTTGAATGAACAATTACTTATGGCCCTTTGGTTTCTCACAGGCTTGGTCGTTGTTGCCCATAACACACTAGCACCCTGCTAATGAATGACGTCATTGACACGTTTGAAAGGCTTTTTAGAGCAATTAAGGGACTTTAAAAATCTAATACTCAGCCGTGTGTATTTTCATTGACCCCCCTTTCACGTGCAATATTCCGATTTCTACACAAAAAATTATATCCAGAGAAAAGTGGATTTTAGGAGAAACTCCCTTAACCTCCATTCATTCTTCACTTGCTCGCGATCGCCCTCTAGTTGCAGTACCATGCGGAAGTATTCAGCGAGTGGTCGTTCTCCCCTTAGACATTCTCTGATAGTACCTTCTTTCCAGTAGCGTCTTAGGCTGCGTTTAGACTGCCAGTTTGAAGTGACCCAAATCCGATTTTTTGCTCTCATGTGGCACGCATCCGATCTGTGCCACGACAGTGTAAACAGAAAAAACACATTTATTCCGATCTCCTCAGATCGGATACAGGCCCCTTTCGTATGTGGTTTTAAATCAGACAATAGGTGGTGCTATATATAAATAAGTGGTCATGGGATGGGTTGACAAAGATCAACGTATGGAAACAAAAAAGGTGGTCCTCCTAGGTTCTACAGTTCAAGATATTCACTGAACCAGTTTCTGCTCCACCCTCCTTTAGGGGTGTCCAGTACGCTTGTGGGGCTTCATGCGCACCATGTTTTGTCTTTGTCTCATGGGAATCCTTGACGGAAATTTCCTTGAGATTCAGTACATTTTCCAGCTGAGACCTTTGCTGGTTTTGACCCTTGGAATTCATGTGCTCTGACCAACTTAAGCAAGGTCAATATCTGCAAATTCCATTTTAGCTAGAATCTAGACATAACTCTGAACAAATCAAATATGTTCACATTTAACTAAAATATAACTAATGTACAGTAGTTAATACTACAGGAGTTAGTAAAGGGTTTCTAGTCAGCTTGACCACCAAACTGGACCAGAGTCAAGGAACAAGGACAAGACAATGTTGGATAAAATCTGGCATTTATTGAATTCAAGATGGAGAAAGCCAAGATGACAAGAATTCCATTTAGAATTAGCATTCTGATTGCCACTTCAGGAGGAATCATGGGAGTCTGCAGGGACAAAAGTGGCTTTTTAATCTCAACAGTCAGCCATTGCTTCAAGCTAGGGCAAATCAAAAGCGCTGTACACTTCATGCGACTACACAGAGTCATCTTCATACTAAAGTTGACTAATCCAGACCACTAGGTCTGACAACGGATTAAGATTGAAGTTCTAGATTACATTTAAACTTTTACACAACAGGAAACATGACAAAAAGCCAAACAATTACCAGTAATGGTGGCTACGTCTTGGGCAGGGGTGGTCACATTTTGCAGTACAGTGGTTAACACCATAGCATCCTCACTTGGGCCTTCTTGGGATTCCACACAAGGGAAAAAAAGGACCAGATGTTAGAACCAAACTGCAGCCAGCAAACCAGCTTGACGCCACTAACAGGATTGTAAACAAGACATGGTAACACATCCTGCACTTCACACAGCAAGCCACCAGTTCCTACAGTGTGGGCCAAAGTGGTCAGGTTTTGGGCATTCTGGGTTGTGGTGGCAACCTCAGCATCTTCACTTGGTTCATCTAGTGTCAACACACAAAGCCAGATTTTTTTGCTTAAACTGAACAGACTTCATTAACATAGTTAGGAAGACTGGTGCTGGTGCCCTGCTCACTCATGTCAAAGGGTAGCTGTGAAAGGCCTATTCCTACTACCTGTAACAGGTGATAATTAACTGATATTCGAATTAAGTTGTGCCAGGTTTAGTAAATACAAAACAAAGAGATGGAGTTAAGCCACAAAGCTCAGTTGGAGTATTGGCCACGCCTAGATGCATTTCCCATGGATGTTAGAAATGCAAGTGGACAGTGGACTTACCTCAGCAAAATTGTGAGCTGATGCACAATGGCAATTCATGATTGAAACCCAATTTAATATGCTGGACTACAGGGTCTTTAAGAAAAAAAAAAAAGAGAAAAAAAATCCCTTACCAGTTACTCCAGCTGTGGCAGATGTAGTCTGGTTTTGGAGACTTGGGGTTGTAGCTACCACACCATCCTCACTTGGCCCATCGGTTTCTGTTCCACATAATATATGCGTGTTAGTGTGTGTAGGAGTGTGTGCTTTCCATGGTCATGTACATGACCACAAATGCACCAATCGTCCTTACCAGCATTTTCAGTCTGAGCAGCAGGTGTTGTCTGGTTTTGGGGACTTGGGGTTGTAGCTACCACATCATCCTCCCTTGGCCCATCGGTTTCTGTTCAACATAATACAGTACATGTGTTCGTGTGTGTGTTCTTTCTATGGTCATGTACATCACAAATGCACCAATCGTCCTTACCAGCATTTTCAGTCTGAGCAGCAGGTGTTGTCTGGTTGTGGGTACATGGGGTTGTAGCTACCACACCATCCTCACTTGGCCCATCGGTTTCTGTTCAACATAACACAGTACATGTGCCAAGTGTGTGTAGGGGTGTGTGTGTGTGTGTGTGTGTGTGTTCTTTCTATGGTCATGTACATGACCACAAATGCACCAATCGTCCTTACCAGCATTTTCAGTCTGAGCAGCAGGTGTTGTCTGGTTTTGGGGACTTGGGGTTGTAGCTACCACACCATCCTCACTTGGCCCATCGGTTTCTGTTCAACATAATACAGTACATGTGCCAAGTGTGTGTAGGGGTGTGTGTGTGTGTGTGTGTGTGTGTGTGTGTTCTTTCTATGGTCATGTACATGACCACAAATGCACCAATCGTCCTTACCAGCATTTTCAGTCTGAGCAGCAGGTGTTGTCTGGTTTTGGGGACTTGGGGTTGTAGCTACCCCACCATCTTCACTTGGCCCATCGGTTTCTGTTCCACATAATATGTGTATACAGTAGGTATGTGTGGGTCAATTGGTCAAAAGCATAACAAATAAAGCCATAAATGCCCCGATTGTCCTTACCAGCATTTTCAGTTTGGGCAACAGGTGTTGTCTGGTTTTGGGGATTTGGAGTTGCAGTTACCACATCATCTTCACTTGGTCCATCTTTCAGGTTTCCACATAAGAGGAAGACAAGTCTCAAAATTGTAACACAACAGATCACATTTGTAGAGTCTTGTACATAAAAAGGCCTTTACCGGTAACATCAGGCTGTGCAGTAGTGGTCTGGTTGTGGGGATTAGGTGCTGGAGTGCCTGATTCCACATCTTCACTTGCACCATCTAGGGATTCCATTTAAGTTTAGATATTCAACATTTAACAGAACCAACTTGTAAGGACATTACACCATACCATTACAGTAAATACTCACCCACAGCTTCAGTTTGTGTCTGATTGTTGGGGGACGGTGTTGTTGAAACATCAACCTCACGGGCAGCTTCCCTCTTTGGGAAACAAAAGACTACCCAAAAGAACAGAAGAAATTGTTGTTTAAATCAGGATCTTACAAACATAATTCAGCTGCCAAAAAAGACACTTAAAACACTCACCATTACTGAAACTAGCAATGAGAATCAAAACAACAATCTTTGCCATTACTGCCATGTTGAATCACCAAAAATAACAGAAAGGGTAAATTCCAGGAGGCATTGTGAAGGCTTATAAAGGCATGTCAAAGTCATTCTCAATTCAGTGATAATTAGAATCACATGAGTTCCAGGTGAGTATTAGTGATTATTGGGGTCTGGCCTATAGACCTCTGAAGTTCGCCTACAAAAAAGCCACCATCTTTGCCCAAATAAGGAGATCCGGTATCTTGAGATTTTTTCTATGGGAAAATAACATGGGGATTTTCAATAATCACACCTGTTAAACACTCGCGGGGATGATGACATTTGAAATTCAGACGTTTTTCACTACACAGTTTTGTCCACTGCCTTCTAGTGGATACTGTGATCTTCGGCAGGTGAAGACGGCACACTTTGATCTTTGCTACCCCAAAGCTAACTTACAATGCAACTTGCCATAGGCAGTTAGCTTCAATTAACTCCCGGATCTCCTTATATGGACAAAGATGGCAGCTTTGGATCCTTTTTGTAGGCGAACAGACCTCTGAAGTTCGCCTACAAAAAAGCTGCCATCTTTGAGATTCGGTATCTGGCGATTTTTCCTATGGGAAAATAACATGGGGATTTTGAATTATCGCACCTGTTAAACTCTCGCGGGGACGATATAGTCTTATATAAAGACGTTTTCCTGAACACACTTTTGTCCTCTGCCTTCTTGTGCATACTGTGATCTCCGATCTCTTGATTTTTTTTTTTAATGAAATCCATATTGCATTTGGACAGATACGTCTAAGTCTTAACGGCTCAAACACTCAGACCGGTTTTGACTGTCTGTGACGTGACTTTATGCAACCCCAGACAAGACCCAATGCGCCAGACTGGCCACCTATTTCAAGTTGTGGAGCTACCTTACAGCTATATCTTTGGACCATGTTATATTAAAATTTCATTAAACAATACTCAATGCTAAACATTATAGTGTGTTTGCTCGGATAGGTATTTGGGATTCGAACAGCACTTCACAAGATGTACCTTGGCAATGTTTAACAGTGGTGGACGAAGTACATTGATTATGTACTTAAGTGAAAGTATAGATAAATATTACTTGAGTAAAAGTGAAAGTACCCACTTTGAATGTTCACTTAAGTAGAAGTATAAAAGTATTTGCCTTCACATATACTTAAGTATTAAAAGTAAAAGTACTTCAATGAATTATGGTTCTAATGGCTTAATTATAATTATAATTTATCATTTTCACATCAAAGCTCCGGCTAAATCAGCTTATATAAGGTGAAATAATGCCACTCTTCAAATAGTTTCTTACATTTGTCTATTTAAAAGAGTATAAGCACAAAGCATTAGAAGCTATCTACAGTGGGGAGAACATGTATTTGATACCATGCTAAAGTTGCCTAAAAAGAGAAATATAAAATCATCATTTGACAATTGATCTTAATGCCTTAATTCAAAAAATGAGTAAAAATCAAACTGCAAACAAACAGATTGCCATGGTGCTTCTTCCAGTAGGCCTATTAGCCTGTTTGATGCTCATTGAGCTCAATGCAAATCAAACAGGCTAATAGGCCTACTGGAAAAAGCACCATGCCAATCTCTAGCTGTGGTGAAGGGTATGATGATGTGGGGCTATTTTAATTCCAACGGCCAAGGGAACTTTATCAGGATGCATATATCCTGGATCCATGAAATAGCTGTCCTTTAAAAATAAAAATCTACCTGCCCCTATGTTAACCTTATGTGTTAAATTACCATAGGGTTACATGGGGTCAAATACTTCCATCCCCCTAGCATTTAGGAAGAACATTTATTTATTTACGATACATTCTTCAATCACTAATTGGTGTCCTTAGCCCCCCCCCATTATGATAATAATGACAAAGTAATTTTGTTGTAGAAAATAAATTTGTTAAGAACTATGATGCTGTGAACTGTCACTTAAAGACTCTTGCCGGCTCCACTCAGTGGCTGCCCTCTAGTTTATAAAGCGGAGATATCAGTTATCAATGCACTCTCTCCCTTTCAAGCGCGCTCACACGTTCCCAATTACGTTATGAGTAACGTTATGAGTAACAAACACGTAAATTAGATTTGCTGCAATAGAGATTTCAAAGAGTAGGCTTTCATCTCTATGTAACATTGATATTGACATTGTAAATGTAAACGTTCTCTAAGAAGAGTGTTAGTTTACAGTAATGTTAACCACAACGTCGTTGCTGAAAAAAAAATAGCGAAAAGCCAATGATAGCCTAAGTGCGTGGCGGGCCAGATCTATATAAAGTAATGCGTGCTCGGCGGGCCGCACTGAAGTGCGTGCAGGACGCAGTTTGGACACGTGATTCGCTTTGCCAAAATGGAACGAGAGGGTTTTCATAAACGTAACGGAGTAAAAGTACGAATTTTCACTTTAAAATGTAGTGAAGTCAAAGTACAAAGTCTCACGAAATATAAATACTTAAGTAAAGTACAGATACATCAATATGCTACTTAAGTATTGTAACTTATTACATGTACTTCGTTACTGTCCACCACTGATGTTTAATAACAAAGACGTTGCTGACATTTGCGCCATGCACGTGTGTCATGTTGTTTACCTTCGTAATTTCGGGGATTTTCCTATGATATCCACGGTAAACGTCACAACACTTTGAACTGTGGGTAATTCCCTTAGGTGAAGTCTGCACCGATGCCTCACGCCTGTTGAAATTCGACATTGGGACAGCCCTAAGCCCTTACGAATTTCACGCGAATGCGCACCAAAGTCCGAGTCCCGAGTCCAGACATTGGGATTGGGCCATAATGATCCTACACAAATTCCGTGCAGTTTTGAACCGGCCAACCAAAGATGCCTGTGATTATAATGCCTCATTTTTGCTTTTTCCTTTGACTAGGTGGCGCTATACATTGAGTGGTTCTGGGATGGGTTAACACGGCCCCTATGCCCTGTTTTGAGGTGTTCACAGAAATCTGTGTCTAGCCATTTACAGGCCAGTTGGTGTAGTCACTAAATGTACACAAATTAAATTTATTGTATGGCCCACAAAGTTCCACAAAACTTGGCCTGCATTCAGAGGGAGACAGATCTTCCCATTTCATGCAGGTTTGACCACACGTCAGCCAGAGATACCTGCAATTAGTTTTTTTTTCGCTCATTTTTGCTTTTTAATTTGACAATAGGTGGTACTCTACATAAATGAGTGGTCATGGGATGGGTTGACATGGCCTCTTAAGATCAACGTATGGAAACAAAAAAGGTGGTCATCCTAGGTTCACTAAAATATAACTAATGTAGTTAATACTACAGGAGTTAGTAAAGTTCTAGTCAGCTTGACCACCAAACTGGACCAGTCATGGAACAAGGACAAGACAATGTTGGATAAAATCTGGCATTTATTGAATGAGATGGAGAAAGCCAAGATGACAAGAATTCCATTTAGAATTAGCATTCTGATTGCCACTTCAGGAGGAATCATGGGAGTCTGCAGGGACAAAAGCAGCTTTTTAATCTCAATACAGTCAGCCATTGCTTCAAGCTAGGGCAAATCAAAAGCTCTGTACACTTCATGCACCTACACAGTCATCTTCAGACTCAAGTTGACTATTCCAGACCACTAGGTCTGACAACTTAGATTGAAGTTCTAGATTACATTTAAACTTTTACACAACAGGAAACATGACAAAAAGCCAAACAATTACCAGTAATGGTGGCTACGTCTTGGGCAGGGGTGGTCCCATTTTGCAGTACAGTGGTTAACACAATAGCATCCTCACTTGGGCCTTCTTGGGATTCCATACAAGGGGAAAAAAGGACCAGATGTTAGAACCAAACTGCAGCCAGCAAACCAGCTTGACGCCACCAACAGGATTGTAAACAAGACATGGAAACACATCCTGCACTTCACACAGCAAGCCTTACCAGTTCCTACAGTGTGGGCCAAAGTGGTCAGGTTTTGGGCATTCTGGGTCGTGGTGGCAACCTCAGCATCTTCACTTGGTTCATCTGGTGTCAACACACAAAGCCAGAATGTTTGCTTAAACTGAACAGACTTCATTAACGTAGTTAGGAACACTGGTGCTTGCCCTGCCCACTCATGTCAAAGGGTAGCTGTGAAAAAGGCCTAATCTTACTACCTGTATCAGGTGATAATTAACTGATTTTCTAATTAAGTTGTGCCAGGTTTAGTAAATACTTAGAACAAAGAGATGTAGGAGTTAAGCCACAAAGCTCAGTTGGAGTATTGGCCATGCCTGGATGCATTTCCCATTGATGTAAGAAATGCAAGTGGACAGTGGACTTCCCTCAGCAATATTGTGAGCTGATGCATGATGGCAATTCTCATGATTGAAACCCAATTTCATATACTGGACTACAGGGTCTTTATTATAAAAAAAAAAAATAAATAAAAAAAAAGAAAGAAAATTCCCTTACCAGTTACTCCACCTGTGGCAGATGATGTAGTCTGGTTTTGGGGACTTGGGGTTGTAGCTACCACACCATCTTCACTTGGCCCATCAGTTTCTGTTCCACATAATACATGTGTTAGTGTGTAGGAGTGTGTGTGTTCTATGGTCATGTACATGACCACAAATGCACCAATCGTCCTTACCAGCATTTTCAGTCTGAGCAGCAGGTGTTGTCTGGTTCTGGGGACTTGGGGTTGTAGCTACCACACCATCTTCACTTGGCCCATGGGTTTCTGTTCCACATAATACATGTGTATACAGTAGGTATAAGGGGGTCTATTGGTCAAAAGCATAACAAATAAAGCCATAAATGCCCCGATTGTCCTTACCAGCATTTTCAGTCTGGGCAACAGGTGTTGTCTGGTTTTGGGGATTTGGAGTTGCAGTTACCACATCATCTTCACTTGGTCCATCTTTTAGGTTTCCACATAAGAGGAAGACAAGTCTCAAAAATTGTAACACAACAGATAACACTTGTAGAGTCTTGGACATAAAAAGGCCTTTACCAGTAACATCAGGCTGTGCAGTAGTGGTCTGATTGTGGAGATTAGGTGCTGGAGTGCCTGCTTCCACATCTTCACTTGCACCATCTTGGGATTCCATTTAAGTTTAGACATTCAACATTCAACACAACCAAATTGTAAGGACATTACACCATACCATTACATTAAATACTCACACACAGCTTCAGTTTGTGTCTGATTGTTGGGGGACGGTGTTGTTGAAGCATCAACCTCATGGGCAGCTTCCCTCTTTGGGAAACAAAAGACTACCCAAAAGAACAGAAGAAATTGTTGTTTCAATCAGGATCTTACAAACATAATTCAGCTGCCAAAGGACACTTAAAACACTCACCATTACTGAAACTAGCAATGAGAATCAAAACAACAATCTTTGCCATTACTGCCATGTTGAATCACCAAAAATAACAGAAAGGGTAAATTCCAGGAGGCATTGTGAAGGCTTATAAAGGCATGTCAAAGTCATTCTCAATTCAGTGATAATTAGAATCACATGAGTTCCAGGTGAGTATTAGTGATTATTGGGGTCTGGCCTATAGACCTCTGAAGTTCGCCTACAAAAAAGCCACCATCGTTGCCCAAATAAGGAGATCCGGTATCTTTAGATTTTTTCTATGGGAAAATAACATGGGGATTTTCAATAATCACACCTGTTAAACACTCGCGGGGATGATGACATTTGAAATGCAGACGTTTTTCACTACACAGTTTGCCTTCCACTGCCTTCTAGTGGATACTGTGATCTTCGGCAGGTGAAGACGGCACACTTTGATCTTTGCTACCCCAAAGCTAACTTACAATGCAACTTGCCATAGGCAGTTAGCTTCAATTAACTCCCGGATCTCCTTATATGGACAAAGATGGCAGCTTTGGATCCTTTTTGTAGGCGAACAGACCTCTGAAGTTCGCCTACAAAAAAGCTGCCATCTTTGAGATTCGGTATCTGGCGATTTTTCCTATGGGAAAATAACATGGGGATTTTGAATTATCGCACCTGTTAAACTCTCGCGGGGACGATATAGTCTTATATAAAGACGTTTTCCTGAACACACTTTTGTCCTCTGCCTTCTTGTGCATACTGTGATCTCCGGTACGTGAAGTCGGCACACTTTCATTTTTGCTACCCCAGAGCTAACTGGCTAACTTACTTAATGGCAAGTTGCATAGCAAGTTAGCTCTGGGGTAGCATCAGTAAGGAAGCGCAAGAATATGTTCTGTTTTTCACACATTTTTTTCACGCTTAGTTTTCATTATTATCATGCCAGATCATAGACCCAGAACACTAGTTTACATGCGCTGGCATCAGGCGAGCCAAACATACCCATAATTCTTTGTGTTTTGATGAAGTTGGTCACATGTCTTGGCGAACTCTATAGACCTCTGAAGTTCGCCTACAAAAAAAGCTTTTCTTTGCCCAAATAAGGAGATCTGGTATCTTGATTTTTTTTTTTTAATGAAATCCATATTGCGTTTGGACAGATACGTCTAAGTCTTAACGGCTCAAACACTCAGACCGGTTTTGACTGTCTGTGACGTGACTTTATGCAACCCCAGACAAGACCCAATGCGCCAGACTGGCCACCTATTTCAAGTTGTGGAGCTACCTTACAGCTATATCTTTGGACCATGTTATATTAAAATTTCATTAAACAATACTCAATGCTAAACATTATAGTGTGTTTGCTCGGATAGGTATTTGGGATTCGAACAGCACTTCACAAGATCACATGTACCTTGGCAATGTTTAATAACAAAGACGTTGCTGACATTTGCGCCATGCACGTGTGTCATGATGTTTACCTTCGTAATTTCGGGATTTTCCTATGATATCCACGGTAAACGTCACAACACTTTGAACTGTGGGTAATTCCCTTAGGTGAAGTCTGCACCGATGCCTCACGCCTGTTGAAATTCGACATTGGGACAGCCCTAAGCCCTTACGAATTTCACGAGAATGCGCACCAAAGTCCGAGTCCCGAGTCCAGACATTGGGATTGGGCCATAATGATCCTACACAAATTCCGTGCAGTTTTGAACCGGCCAACCAAAGATGCCTGTGATTATAATGCCTCATTTTTGCTTTTTCCTTTGACTAGGTGGCGCTATACATTGAGTGGTTCTGGGATGGGTTAACACGGCCCCTATGCCCTGTTTTGAGGTGTTCACAGAAATCTGTGTCTAGCCATTTACAGGCCAGTTGGTGTAGTCACTAAATGTACACAAATTAAATTTATTGTATGGCCCACAAAGTTCCACAAAACTTGGCCTGCATTCAGAGGGAGACAGATCTTCCCATTTCATGCAGGTTTGACCACACGTCAGCCAGAGATACCTGCAATTAGTTTTTTTTCGGTCATTTTTGCTTTTTAATTTGACAATAGGTGGTACTATACATAAATGAGTGGTCATGGGATGGGTTGACATGGCCTCTTAAGATCAACGTATGGAAACAAAAAAGGTGGTCATCCTAGGTTCACTAAAATATAACTAATGTAGTTAATACTACAGGAGTTAGTAAAGTTCTAGTCAGCTTGACCACCAAACTGGACCAGTCATGGAACAAGGACAAGACAATGTTGGATAAAATCTGGCATTTATTGAATGAGATGGAGAAAGCCAAGATGACAAGAATTCCATTTAGAATTAGCATTCTGATTGCCACTTCAGGAGGAATCATGGGAGTCTGCAGGGACAAAAGCAGCTTTTTAATCTCAATACAGTCAGCCATTGCTTCAAGCTAGGGCAAATCAAAAGCTCTGTACACTTCATGCACCTACACAGTCATCTTCAGACTCAAGTTGACTATTCCAGACCACTAGGTCTGACAACTTGGATTGAAGTTCTAGATTACATTTAAACTTTTACACAACAGGAAACATGACAAAAAGCCAAACAATTACCAGTAATGGTGGCTACGTCTTGGGCAGGGGTGGTCCCATTTTGCAGTACAGTGGTTAACACAATAGCATCCTCACTTGGGCCTTCTTGGGATTCCATACAAGGGGAAAAAAGGACCAGATGTTAGAACCAAACTGCAGCCAGCAAACCAGCTTGACGCCACCAACAGGATTGTAAACAAGACATGGAAACACATCCTGCACTTCACACAGCAAGCCTTACCAGTTCCTACAGTGTGGGCCAAAGTGGTCAGGTTTTGGGCATTCTGGGTCGTGGTGGCAACCTCAGCATCTTCACTTGGTTCATCTGGTGTCAACACACAAAGCCAGAATGTTTGCTTAAACTGAACAGACTTCATTAACGTAGTTAGGAACACTGGTGCTTGCCCTGCCCACTCATGTCAAAGGGTAGCTGTGAAAAAGGCCTAATCTTACTACCTGTATCAGGTGATAATTAACTGATTTTCTAATTAAGTTGTGCCAGGTTTAGTAAATACTTAGAACAAAGAGATGTAGGAGTTAAGCCACAAAGCTCAGTTGGAGTATTGGCCATGCCTGGATGCATTTCCCATTGATGTAAGAAATGCAAGTGGACAGTGGACTTCCCTCAGCAATATTGTGAGCTGATGCATGATGGCAATTCTCATGATTGAAATCCAATTTCATATACTGGACTACAGGGTCTTTATTATAAAAAAAAAAATAAAAAATAAAAAGAAATAAAATTCCCTTACCAGTTACTCCACCTGTGGCAGATGATGTAGTCTGGTTTTGGGGACTTGGGGTTGTAGCTACCACACCATCTTCACTCGGCCCATCAGTTTCTGTTCCACATAATACATGTGTTAGTGTGTAGGAGTGTGTGTGTTCTATGGTCATGTACATGACCACAAATGCGCCAATCGTCCTTACCAGCATTTTCAGTCTGAGCAGCAGGTGTTGTCTGGTTTTGGGGACTTGGGGTTGTAGCTACCACACCATCTTCACTTGGCCCATCAGTTTCTGTTCCACATAATACATGTGTTAGTGTGTAGGAGTGTGTGTGTTCTATGGTCATGTACATGACCACAAATGCACCAATCGTCCTTACCAGCATTTTCAGTCTGAGCAGCAGGTGTTGTCTGGTTTTGGGGACTTGGGGTTGTAGCTACCACACCATCCTCACTGGGCCCATCGGTTTCTGTTCCACATAAACCAGTACATGTGTTAATGTGCGTGTGTGTGTGTGTGTGTGTGTGTGTGTGTGTGTATTCTTTCTATGGTCATGTACACGACCACAAATCGTCCTTAATTTCCCCTTGGGGGATCAATAAAGTATCTATCTATCTATCAGCATTTTCAGTCTGAGCAGCAGGTGTTGTCTGGTTTTGGGGACTTGGGGTTGTAGCTACCACACCATCTTCACTTGGCCCATGGGTTTCTGTTCCACATAATATGTGTATACAATAGGTATGTGGGGGTCTATTGGTCAAAAGCATAACAAATGAAGCCATAAATGCCCTGATTGTCCTTACCAGCATTTTCAGTCTGGGCAACAGGTGTTGTCTGGTTTTGGGGATTTGGAGTTGCAGTTACCACATGATCTTCACTTGGTCCATCTTTTAGGTTTCCACATAAGAGGAAGGCAAGTCTCAAAAATTGTAACACAACAGATCACACTTGTAGAGTCTCGTACATAAGAAGGCCTTTACCAGTAACATCAGGCTGTGCAGTAGTGGTCTGATTGTGGAGATTAGGTGCTGGAGTGCCTGCTTCCACATCTTCACTTGCACCATCTTGGGATTCCATTTAAGTTTAGACATTCAACATTCAACACAACCAACTTGTAAGGACATTACACCATACCATTACATTAAATACTCACCCACAGCTTCAGTTTGTGTCTGATTGTTGGGGGACGGTGTTGTTGAAACATCAACCTCATGGGCAGCTTCCCTCTTTGGGAAACAAAAGACTACCCAAAAGAACAGAAGAAATTGCTGTTTAAATCAGGATCTTACAAACATAATTCAGGTGCCAAAGGACACTTAAAACACTCACCATTACTGAAACTAGCAATGAGAATCAAAACAACAATCTTTGCCATTACTGCCATGTTGAATCACCAAAAATAACAGAAAGGGTAAATTCCAGGAGGCATTGTGAAGGCTTATAAAGGCATGTCAAAGTCATTCTCAATTCAGTGATAATTAGAATCACATGAGTTCCAGGTGAGTATTAGTGATTATTGGGGTCTGGCCTATAGACCTCTGAAGTTCGCCTACAAAAAAGCCACCATCTTTGCCCAAATAAGGAGATCCGGTATCTTGAGATTTTTTCTATGGGAAAATAACATGGGGATTTTCAATTATCGCACCTGTTAAACTCTATTGACCTCTGAAGTTCGCCTACAAAAAGCTGCCATCTTTGCCCATATAAGGAGTTCCAGGTGTTAATTGAAGCTAACTGCCATATGGCAAGTTGCATTGTAAGTTAGCTCTGCCTCTTAAACCAGATTACCAAGATAGTGCCAATTCCCTTTGCACACTTCTGTACAGTTGGTGGCGGTATGCACCAAAGAGTTGTAATCTGCCAATAAAATAAAGAAGAAGAAGCAGAAGTTAGCTCTGGGGTAGCAGAGATCTCAGGCTGTGTCCAGAAGTCAAGCGTGCACGCTGGATAGTACCAGAGCCCATTTATGGAGAGCGAATCCACTTGCTATTAAAGTGTAAGTTTGGCGGAAATTGAAAATAAAGCTATTTTCTGAATGAAAATACATCAACTAAGCCGTGGAGGAAGTAATTTTCGCTCATCACGCAGTACAGAGCTAGCACGGGCAGGAGCGACAGCCCAAAATCGCAAACAGTGGGTGTGCATGGGGATTAGAGCCACACGCTTTCAAAATCGCATTTTTAAACCACTAACATTGCTCAAAACGGCGCCAAACCTCAGTAACTTGCTCTAGGTGTCTACACATAAAACGAAGCACCAAACAGTCTGTAAACTTTGGAATAGTCAGTATACACGTAGAATCAATTCGAGACCGCAACTCCGTCTGAAGCACAGAAATGTCTCGCGACATCTCACACGGAAGCATGGGACCTATTCCTACGGGTAGTCAAAATCGCATTTTTAAATCACTAACATTGCTCAAAACAGCGCCAAACCTTGTCAGAAGCTTGCTCTAGGTGTCTACACATAAAACGAAGCACCAACAACTTGGCTCATGAACCAGACGTTTATAAAAGAAGACTGTTATGAACACTAACCCCTTCCAGCTCCTCACGAAGGAAAGTCCACGACCTCTCGTGTGAGATCCCGCGAGACATTTCTGTGCTTCAGATGGGGTGTTGCGGTCTCGAATTGATTCTACGTGTATACTGACTATTCCAAAGTTTACAGACTGATTGGTGCTTCGTTTTATGTGTAGACACCTAGAGCAAGCTACTGATGAGGTTTGGCGCTGTTTTGAGCACTGTTAATGGTTTAAAAATGCGATTTTGAAAGCGTGTGGCTCTAATCCCCATGCACACCCACTGTTTGCGATTTTGGGCTGTCGCTCCTGCCCGTGCTAGCTCTGTACTGCGTGATGAGCGAAAATTACTTCCTCCACGGCTTAGTTGCTGTATTTTCATTCAGAAAATAGCTTTATTTTCAATTTCCGCCAAACTTACACTTTAACTCCATTGTACCTGCATTGTACCTGCAATTCCTGTTGCAGTTCCACTAGGGGCGATCACGAGCAAGTGATCAAACAATGGGGGTCTATGGGGCTAGACAGCTAAATTGGTCTGTTTCACCTGATTGTCATTTAAAAATCGAAGATTGGATTTTAGTTTCTGCAAGCTCAATATGGATTATAAGTCGAAAGTTGAATGAACAATTACTTATGGCCCTTTGGTTTCTCACAGGCTTGGTCGTTGTTGCCCATAACACACTAGCACCCTGCTAATGAATGACGTCATTGACACGTTTGAAAGGCTTTTTAGAGCAATTAAGGGACTTTAAAAATCTAATACTCAGCCGTGTGTATTTTCATTGACCCCCCTTTCACGTGCAATATTCCGATTTCTACACAAAAAATTATATCCAGAGAAAAGTGGATTTTAGGAGAAACTCCCTTAACCTCCATTCATTCTTCACTTGCTCGCGATCGCCCTCTAGTTGCAGTACCATGCGGAAGTATTCAGCGAGTGGTCGTTCTCCCCTTAGACACTGGCCCTTTCCGAAACCAGCCCCTAAATCCTAACACTACACACTTCCACTTCGTTTGCGCGTTCACGCGAGGGTCCGCCACATTAAGTATCATCCGAAACGAATTTTGAGTCGAGTGAAGTGCCTAGGGCAGGGCTCTTCAATTAGCGGCCCGCGGGCCGGATCCGGCCCCCGAGATACTTTGTAGTGGCCCTTGAAGTGTTGGCTGATGTTATATGAGCAAATCCTTATGATCGGTATAGACGTAAATAGCTGGTGGAAAACACGATAATGGAGGTGCAGTGATAGGCTACACTGCGAGTAGCGCCTACAAATAATATTCTGTGTGGTGCGTTGCCGTTGTAGGCTACTTTGTTACTGGATATTATACAAAGAGGTGCCTTGCTTCGTTTTTACGCAGCGTCACCAACATGTTGACGTGCGCCAAATCCAAGCTGTTTTCCTCAAAGCATGAAGCATTTTTGGTGCATGAAATCTCACCGGTAGTGTGCCTCTCCAGTCCAAGCACATCCTCGCGAAAACATTCGCCACTCGTAATGTAGCTATTGGAGCAAATAGGAGTCGGTTTAAAAGTTAAACTTTGGTGGCATCAGTTCTGTTGCATGCTCTCACTCGCTCTGAAGTCCTGCAGCCACTGCACCTCAGTCAACTGCACGTAACGTTTTGACCGAGTTGAACATAAGTTCCATCTTAGCTTAGTTTCAACGTAAATTGCCACGTTGGAGTATTATAAGCTACTAACATTTTAACGGGTTGCACCACGCAAATAGTTTCAATGTGAAATACACATCCATCGCCTTGATGTCAAGTCCACTGTAAGTAACATTGATTTGTGAACACGTTCATCCAATTTAAATGGTGGGAACGTTAAATGTATGTTGAGATGAGTTACATATGCGACCGATTACGCACATTTAATTCATTTAAACACTGTTTGAAACCTGTTTGTGCCCATTGGAAATTGTATGGACCTAGCAGTTACTGCGCAAAGCTCAGATTCAATTGTTGTTAATGTTATCACAGATTTCATATTAGCCATAGCAATGCAGATCCAGTGTCACCTTCCCAATGCCTACCACTGTGGTAGTTTGGGCCTGTGGCAGAAATATTCCCAAAACACAAATACAACAAAATAACCACAAAATAATTATGCTTTTACAAAATGCAACATATTAGCAATATAGATCCAGTGTCACCTTCCCAATGTTGGCCTACCACTGTGGTAGTCTGGGCCTGTGGCAGAAATATTCCCAAAACACAAATAACCACCAAAAAACGATATTATCAGAGAATGTCTAATAAGGGACAGGCTCTGATATTATGCATTTACAAAATGCAACATTTGAACACCCATATTGGTGCTGTTGTAGTTTATTGTATCTACATTTGTACGTAATTACTCATATTTCAAGCGTTTTTTCTCCGGCCCCTCAGTTGTGATACTTTTCATGAACTGGCCCCTATTACAAACTAATTGAATAGCCCTGGCCTAGGGAGAGGGGCTACCACGCCTCCAGGAGCAAGTCAGCATCGATGCTGACTTGAAACGCAGGTGCAACCGTTTTCAAGTGTTCGTGCAGCTCGTGAATCTCCCTGCCAGTTGTTTTTTGGTCCGTATGACGGCATTTACAGATAAAAGCATGATTTAAGCTACATTGTAACAACTCATGTTCAGTTTAATACTCAGTAAAATGTGCAAGATCGTACAGAAGTAGGCTGTAATATTTGAACACATGTGCAGGTCGCATTTACAGCACTTTTATAATTTGATGTTAAATAAAGCATAAAATGCAACTCCTCACGCATAGTAATGAAAGGAGAGAAGAGGGATGTATATCCTAATACATAGGGGTGTCCAGAACATCTTAATTGGCGATTTAATATATATTGGCTTCATAATTTCTATGAAAACGAATATGACGTCAACTTCCTTCTCCCTTCAAGCGCATCCGAAATGTAGCGCTGTTTTAACCCCCTAACCCTTCAAATGCGAGTGTTCTCCGCACCCACGAGTGGACTTGAAAAGGAAGTTCACTCGCTAACCGAGTCGAAGTGAGTAGGGATCCGTTTCGGAAAGGGCCATTCTCTGATAGTACCTTCTTTCCAGTAGCGTCTTAGGCTGCGTTTAGACTGCCAGTTTGAAGTGACCCAAATCCGATTTTTTGCTCTCATGTGGCACGCATCCGATCTGTGCCACGACAGTGTAAACAGAAAAAACACATTTATTCCGATCTCCTCAGATCGGATACAGGCCCCTTTCGTATGTGGTTTTAAATCAGACAATAGGTGGTGCTATATATAAATGAGTGGTCATGGGATGGGTTGACATGGCCTCTTAAGATCAACGTATGGAAACAAAAAAGGTGGTCCTCCTAGGTTCTACAGTTCAAGATATTCACTGAACCAGTTTCTGCTCCACCCTCCTTTAGGGGTGTCCAGTACGCTTGTGGGGCTTCATGCGCACCATGTTTTGTCTTTGTCTCATGGGAATCCTTGACGGAAATTTCCTTGAGATTCAGTACATTTTCCAGCTGAGACCTTTGCTGGTTTTGACCCTTGGAATTCATGTGCTCTGACCAACTTAAGCAAGGTCAATATCTGCAAATTCCATTTTAGCTAGAATCTAGACATAACTCTGAACAAATCAAATATGTTCACATTTAACTAAAATATAACTAATGTACAGTAGTTAATACTACAGGAGTTAGTAAAGGGTTTCTAGTCAGCTTGACCACCAAACTGGACCAGAGTCAAGGAACAAGGACAAGACAATGTTGGATAAAATCTGGCATTTATTGAATTCAAGATGGAGAAAGCCAAGATGACAAGAATTCCATTTAGAATTAGCATTCTGATTGCCACTTCAGGAGGAATCATGGGAGTCTGCAGGGACAAAAGTGGCTTTTTAATCTCAACAGTCAGCCATTGCTTCAAGCTAGGGCAAATCAAAAGCGCTGTACACTTCATGCGACTACACAGAGTCATCTTCATACTAAAGTTGACTAATCCAGACCACTAGGTCTGACAACGGATTAAGATTGAAGTTCTAGATTACATTTAAACTTTTACACAACAGGAAACATGACAAAAAGCCAAACAATTACCAGTAATGGTGGCTACGTCTTGGGCAGGGGTGGTCACATTTTGCAGTACAGTGGTTAACGCCATAGCATCCTCACTTGGGCCTTCTTGGGATTCCACACAAGGGAAAAAAAGGACCAGATGTTAGAACCAAACTGCAGCCAGCAAACCAGCTTGACGCCACTAACAGGATTGTAAACAAGACATGGTAACACATCCTGCACTTCACACAGCAAGCCACCAGTTCCTACAGTGTGGGCCAAAGTGGTCAGGTTTTGGGCATTCTGGGTTGTGGTGGCAACCTCAGCATCTTCACTTGGTTCATCTAGTGTCAACACACAAAGCCAGATTTTTTTGCTTAAACTGAACAGACTTCATTAACATAGTTAGGAAGACTGGTGCTGGTGCCCTGCTCACTCATGTCAAAGGGTAGCTGTGAAAGGCCTATTCCTACTACCTGTAACAGGTGATAATTAACTGATATTCGAATTAAGTTGTGCCAGGTTTAGTAAATACAAAACAAAGAGATGGAGTTAAGCCACAAAGCTCAGTTGGAGTATTGGCCACGCCTAGATGCATTTCCCATGGATGTTAGAAATGCAAGTGGACAGTGGACTTACCTCAGCAAAATTGTGAGCTGATGCACAATGGCAATTCATGATTGAAACCCAATTTAATATGCTGGACTACAGGGTCTTTAAGAAAAAAAAAAAAGAGAAAAAAAATCCCTTACCAGTTACTCCAGCTGTGGCAGATGTAGTCTGGTTTTGGAGACTTGGGGTTGTAGCTACCACACCATCCTCACTTGGCCCATCGGTTTCTGTTCCACATAATATATGCGTGTTAGTGTGTGTAGGAGTGTGTGCTTTCCATGGTCATGTACATGACCACAAATGCACCAATCGTCCTTACCAGCATTTTCAGTCTGAGCAGCAGGTGTTGTCTGGTTGTGGGTACATGGGGTTGTAGCTACCACACCATCCTCACTTGGCCCATCGGTTTCTGTTCCACATGATACATGCGTGTTAGTGTATGTAGTGTGTGTGTGTGTGTGTGTGTGTGTGTGTGTGTGTTCTTTCCATGGTCATGTACATGACCACAAATGCACCAATCGTCCTTACCAGCATTTTCAGTCTGAGCAGCAGGTGTTGTCTGGTTTTGGGGACTTGGGGTTGTAGCTACCACACCATCCTCACTTGGCCCATCGGTTTCTGTTCAACATAATACAGTACATGTGCCAAGTGTGTGTAGGGGGGTGTGTGTGTGTGTGTGTGTGTGTTCTTTCTATGGTCATGTACATGACCACAAATGCACCAATCGTCCTTACCAGCATTTTCAGTCTGAGCAGCAGGTGTTGTCTGGTTTTGGGGACTTGGGGTTGTAGCTACCACACCATCCTCACTTGGCCCATCGGTTTCTGTTCCACATAATATGTGTATACAGTAGGTATGTGTGGGTCAATTGGTCAAAAGCATAACAAATAAAGCCATAAATGCCCCGATTGTCCTTACCAGCATTTTCAGTTTGGGCAACAGGTGTTGTCTGGTTTTGGGGATTTGGAGTTGCAGTTACCACATCATCTTCACTTGGTCCATCTTTTAGGTTTCCACATAAGAGGAAGACAAGTCTCAAAAATTGTAACACAACAGATCACACTTGTAGAGTCTCGTACATAAGAAGGCCTTTACCAGTAACATCAGGCTGTGCAGTAGTGGTCTGATTGTGGAGATTAGGTGCTGGAGTGCCTGCTTCCACATCTTCACTTGCACCATCTTGGGATTCCATTTAAGTTTAGACATTCAACATTCAACACAACCAACTTGTAAGGACATTACACCATACCATTACATTAAATACTCACCCACAGCTTCAGTTTGTGTCTGATTGTTGGGGGACGGTGTTGTTGAAACATCAACCTCATGGGCAGCTTCCCTCTTTGGGAAACAAAAGACTACCCAAAAGAACAGAAGAAATTGTTGTTTAAATCAGGATCTTACAAACATAATTCAGCTGCCAAAGGACACTTAAAACACTCACCATTACTGAAACTAGCAATGAGAATCAAAACAACAATCTTTGCCATTACTGCCATGTTGAATCACCAAAAATAACAGAAAGGGTAAATTCCAGGAGGCATTGTGAAGGCTTATAAAGGCATGTCAAAGTCATTCTCAATTCAGTGATAATTAGAATCACATGAGTTCCAGGTGAGTATTAGTGATTATTGGGGTCTGGCCTATAGACCTCTGAAGTTCGCCTACAAAAAAGCCACCATCTTTGCCCAAATAAGGAGATCCGGTATCTTTAGATTTTTTCTATGGGAAAATAACATGGGGATTTTCAATAATCACACCTGTTAAACACTCGCGGGGATGATGACATTTGAAATGCAGACGTTTTTCACTACACAGTTTTGTCCACTGCCTTCTAGTGGATACTGTGATCTTCGGCAGGTGAAGACGGCACACTTTGATCTTTGCTACCCCAAAGCTAACTTACAATGCAACTTGCCATAGGCAGTTAGCTTCAATTAACTCCCGGATCTCCTTATATGGACAAAGATGGCAGCTTTGGATCCTTTTTGTAGGCGAACAGACCTCTGAAGTTCGCCTACAAAAAAGCTGCCATCTTTGAGATTCGGTATCTGGCGATTTTTCCTATGGGAAAATAACATGGGGATTTTGAATTATCGCACCTGTTAAACTCTCGCGGGGACGATATAGTCTTATATAAAGACGTTTTCCTGAACACACTTTTGTCCTCTGCCTTCTTGTGCATACTGTGATCTCCGGTACGTGAAGTCGGCACACTTTCATTTTTGCTACCCCAGAGCTAACTGGCTAACTTACTTAATGGCAAGTTGCATAGCAAGTTAGCTCTGGGGTAGCATCAGTAAGGAAGCGCAAGAATATGTTCTGTTTTTCACACATTTTTTTCACGCTTAGTTTTCATTATTATCATGCCAGATCATAGACCCAGAACACTAGTTTACATGCGCTGGCATCAGGCGAGCCAAACATACCCATAATTCTTTGTGTTTTGATGAAGTTGGTCACATGTCTTGGCGAACTCTATAGACCTCTGAAGTTCGCCTACAAAAAAAGCTTTTCTTTGCCCAAATAAGGAGATCTGGTATCTTGATTTTTTTTTTTAATGAAATCCATATTGCATTTGGACAGATACGTCTAAGTCTTAACGGCTCAAACACTCAGACCGGTTTTGACTGTCTGTGACGTGACTTTATGCAACCCCAGACAAGACCCAATGCGCCAGACTGGCCACCTATTTCAAGTTGTGGAGCTACCTTACAGCTATATCTTTGGACCATGTTATATTAAAATTTCATTAAACAATACTCAATGCTAAACATTATAGTGTGTTTGCTCGGATAGGTATTTGGGATTCGAACAGCACTTCACAAGATCACATGTACCTTGGCAATGTTTAATAACAAAGACGTTGCTGACATTTGCGCCATGCACGTGTGTCATGTTGTTTACCTTCGTAATTTCGGGATTTTCCTATGATATCCACGGTAAACGTCACAACACTTTGAACTGTGGGTAATTCCCTTAGGTGAAGTCTGCACCGATGCCTCACGCCTGTTGAAAGTCGACATTGGGACAGCCCTAAGCCCTTACGAATTTCACGAGAATGCGCACCAAAGTCCGAGTCCCGAGTCCAGACATTGGGATTGGGCCATAATGATCCTACACAAATTCCGTGCAGTTTTGAACCGGCCAACCAAAGATGCCTGTGATTATAATGCCTCATTTTTGCTTTTTCCTTTGACTAGGTGGCGCTATACATTGAGTGGTTCTGGGATGGGTTAACACGGCCCCTATGCCCTATGTTTTGAGGTGTTCACAGAAATCTGTGTCTAGCCATTTACAGGCCAGTTGGTGTAGTCACTAAATGTACACAAATTACATTTATTGTATGGCCCACAAAGTTCCACAAAACTTGGCCTGCATTCAGAGGGAGACAGATCTTCCCCATTTCATGCAGGTTTGACCACACGTCAGCCAGAGATACCTGCAATTAGTTTTTTTTTCGCTCATTTTTGCTTTTTAATTTGACAATAGGTGGTACTATACATAAATGAGTGGTCATGGGATGGGTTGACATGGCCTCTTAAGATCAACGTATGGAAACAAAAAAGGTGGTCATCCTAGGTTCACTAAAATATAACTAATGTAGTTAATACTACAGGAGTTAGTAAAGTTCTAGTCAGCTTGACCACCAAACTGGACCAGTCATGGAACAAGGACAAGACAATGTTGGATAAAATCTGGCATTTATTGAATGAGATGGAGAAAGCCAAGATGACAAGAATTCCATTTAGAATTAGCATTCTGATTGCCACTTCAGGAGGAATCATGGGAGTCTGCAGGGACAAAAGCAGCTTTTTAATCTCAATACAGTCAGCCATTGCTTCAAGCTAGGGCAAATCAAAAGCTCTGTACACTTCATGCACCTACACAGTCATCTTCAGACTCAAGTTGACTATTCCAGACCACTAGGTCTGACAACTTAGATTGAAGTTCTAGATTACATTTAAACTTTTACACAACAGGAAACATGACAAAAAGCCAAACAATTACCAGTAATGGTGGCTACGTCTTGGGCAGGGGTGGTCCCATTTTGCAGTACAGTGGTTAACACAATAGCATCCTCACTTGGGCCTTCTTGGGATTCCATACAAGGGGAAAAAAGGACCAGATGTTAGAACCAAACTGCAGCCAGCAAACCAGCTTGACGCCACCAACAGGATTGTAAACAAGACATGGAAACACATCCTGCACTTCACACAGCAAGCCTTACCAGTTCCTACAGTGTGGGCCAAAGTGGTCAGGTTTTGGGCATTCTGGGTCGTGGTGGCAACCTCAGCATCTTCACTTGGTTCATCTGGTGTCAACACACAAAGCCAGAATGTTTGCTTAAACTGAACAGACTTCATTAACGTAGTTAGGAACACTGGTGCTTGCCCTGCCCACTCATGTCAAAGGGTAGCTGTGAAAAAGGCCTAATCTTACTACCTGTATCAGGTGATAATTAACTGATTTTCTAATTAAGTTGTGCCAGGTTTAGTAAATACTTAGAACAAAGAGATGTAGGAGTTAAGCCACAAAGCTCAGTTGGAGTATTGGCCATGCCTGGATGCATTTCCCATTGATGTAAGAAATGCAAGTGGACAGTGGACTTCCCTCAGCAATATTGTGAGCTGATGCATGATGGCAATTCTCATGATTGAAACCCAATTTCATATACTGGACTACAGGGTCTTTATTATAAAAAAAAAAATAAAATAAAATAAAATTCCCTTACCAGTTACTCCACCTGTGGCAGATGATGTAGTCTGGTTTTGGGGACTTGGGGTTGTAGCTACCACACCATCTTCACTCGGCCCATCAGTTTCTGTTCCACATAATACATGTGTTAGTGTGTAGGAGTGTGTGTGTTCTATGGTCATGTACATGACCACAAATGCGCCAATCGTCCTTACCAGCATTTTCAGTCTGAGCAGCAGGTGTTGTCTGGTTTTGGGGACTTGGGGTTGTAGCTACCACACCATCTTCACTTGGCCCATCAGTTTCTGTTCCACATAATACATGTGTTAGTGTGTAGGAGTGTGTGTGTTCTATGGTCATGTACATGACCACAAATGCACCAATCGTCCTTACCAGCATTTTCAGTCTGAGCAGCAGGTGTTGTCTGGTTTTGGGGACTTGGGGTTGTAGCTACCACACCATCCTCACTGGGCCCATCGGTTTCTGTTCCACATAAACCAGAACATGTGTTAGTGTGCGTGTGTGTGTGTGTGTGTGTGTGTGTGTGTGTGTGTGTGTGTGTGTGTGTGTGTGTGTGTGTGTGTATTCTTTCTATGGTCATGTACACGACCACAAATCGTCCTTAATTTCCCCTTGGGGGATCAATAAAGTATCTATCTATCAGCATTTTCAGTCTGAGCAGCAGGTGTTGTCTGGTTTTGGGGACTTGGGGTTGTAGCTACCACACCATCTTCACTTGGCCCATGGGTTTCTGTTCCACATAATATGTGTATACAATAGGTATGTGGGGGTCTATTGGTCAAAAGCATAACAAATAAAGCCATAAATGCCCTGATTGTCCTTACCAGCATTTTCAGTCTGGGCAACAGGTGTTGTCTGGTTTTGGGGATTTGGAGTTGCAGTTACCACATCATCTTCACTTGGTCCATCTTTTAGGTTTCCACATAAGAGGAAGGCAAGTCTCAAAAATTGTAACACAACAGATCACACTTGTAGAGTCTCGTACATAAGAAGGCCTTTACCAGTAACATCAGGCTGTGCAGTAGTGGTCTGATTGTGGAGATTAGGTGCTGGAGTGCCTGCTTCCACATCTTCACTTGCACCATCTTGGGATTCCATTTAAGTTTAGACATTCAACATTCAACACAACCAACTTGTAAGGACATTACACCATACCATTACATTAAATACTCACCCACAGCTTCAGTTTGTGTCTGATTGTTGGGGGACGGTGTTGTTGAAACATCAACCTCATGGGCAGCTTCCCTCTTTGGGAAACAAAAGACTACCCAAAAGAACAGAAGAAATTGTTGTTTAAATCAGGATCTTACAAACATAATTCAGCTGCCAAAGGACACTTAAAACACTCACCATTACTGAAACTAGCAATGAGAATCAAAACAACAATCTTTGCCATTACTGCCATGTTGAATCACCAAAAATAACAGAAAGGGTAAATTCCAGGAGGCATTGTGAAGGCTTATAAAGGCATGCCAAAGTCATTCTCAATTCAGTGATAATTAGAATCACATGAGTTCCAGGTGAGTATTAGTGATTATTGGGGTCTGGCCTATAGACCTCTGAAGTTCGCCTACAAAAAAGCCACCATCTTTGCCCAAATAAGGAGATCCGGTATCTTGAGATTTTTTCTATGGGAAAATAACATGGGGATTTTCAATTATCGCACCTGTTAAACTCTATTGACCTCTGAAGTTCGCCTACAAAAAGCTGCCATCTTTGCCCATATAAGGAGTTCCAGGTGTTAATTGAAGCTAACTGCCATATGGCAAGTTGCATTGTAAGTTAGCTCTGCCTCTTAAACCAGATTACCAAGATAGTGCCAATTCCCTTTGCACACTTCTGTACAGTTGGTGGCGGTATGCACCAAAGAGTTGTAATCTGCCAACAAAATAAAGAAGAAGAAGAAGCAGAAGTTAGCTCTGGGGTAGCAGAGATCTCAGGCTGTGTCCAGAAGTCAAGCGTGCACGCTGGATAGTACCAGAGCCCATTTATGGAGAGCGAATCCACTTGCTATTAAAGTGTAAGTTTGGCGGAAATTGAAAATAAAGCTATTTTCTGAATGAAAATACATCAACTAAGCCGTGGAGGAAGTAATTTTCGCTCATCACGCAGTACAGAGCTAGCACGGGCAGGAGCGACAGCCCAAAATCGCAAACAGTGGGTGTGCATGGGGATTAGAGCCACATGCTTTCAAAATCGCATTTTTAAACCACTAACATTGCTCAAAACGGCGCCAAACCTCAGTAACTTGCTCTAGGTGTCTACACATAAAACGAAGCACCAAACAGTCTGTAAACTTTGGAATAGTCAGTATACACGTAGAATCAATTCGAGACTTCAACTCCGTCTGAAGCACAGAAATGTCTCGCGACATCTCACACGGAAGCATGGGACCTATTCCTACGGGTAGTCAAAATCGCATTTTTAAATCACTAACATTGCTCAAAACAGCGCCAAACCTTGTCAGAAGCTTGCTCTAGGTGTCTACACATAAAACGAAGCACCAACAACTTGGCTCATGAACCAGACGTTTATAAAAGAAGACTGTTATGAACACTAACCCCTTCCAGCTCCTCACGAAGGAAAGTCCACGACCTCTCGTGTGAGATCCCGCGAGACATTTCTGTGCTTCAGATGGGGTGTTGCGGTCTCGAATTGATTCTACGTGTATACTGACTATTCCAAAGTTTACAGACTGATTGGTGCTTCGTTTTATGTGTAGACACCTAGAGCAAGCTACTGATGAGGTTTGGCGCTGTTTTGAGCACTGTTAGTGGTTTAAAAATGCGATTTTGAAAGCGTGTGGCTCTAATCCCCATGCACACCCACTGTTTGCGATTTTGGGCTGTCGCTCCTGCCCGTGCTAGCTCTGTACTGCGTGATGAGCGAAAATTACTTCCTCCACGGCTTAGTTGCTGTATTTTCATTCAGAAAATAGCTTTATTTTCAATTTCCGCCAAACTTACACTTTAACTCCATTGTACCTGCATTGTACCTGCAGTTCCTGTTGCAGTTCCACTAGGGGCGATCACGAGCAAGTGATCAAACAATGGGGGTCTATGGGGCTAGACAGCTAAATTGGTCTGTTTCACCTGATTGTCATTTAAAAATCGAAGATTGGATTTTAGTTTCTGCAAGCTCAATATGGATTATAAGTCGAAAGTTGAATGAACAATTACTTATGGCCCTTTGGTTTCTCACAGGCTTGGTCGTTGTTGCCCATAACACACTAGCACCCTGCTAATGAATGACGTCATTGACACGTTTGAAAGGCTTTTTAGAGCAATTAAGGGACTTTAAAAATCTAATACTCAGCCGTGTGTATTTTCATTGACCCCCCTTTCACGTGCAATATTCCGATTTCTACACAAAAAATTATATCCAGAGAAAAGTGGATTTTAGGAGAAACTCCCTTAACCTCCATTCATTCTTCACTTGCTCGCGATCGCCCTCTAGTTGCAGTACCATGCGGAAGTATTCAGCGAGTGGTCGTTCTCCCCTTAGACATTCTCTGATAGTACCTTCTTTCCAGTAGCGTCTTAGGCTGCGTTTAGACTGCCAGTTTGAAGTGACCCAAATCCGATTTTTTGCTCTCATGTGGCACGCATCCGATCTGTGCCACGACAGTGTAAACAGAAAAAACACATTTATTCCGATCTCCTCAGATCGGATACAGGCCCCTTTCGTATGTGGTTTTAAATCAGACAATAGGTGGTGCTATATATAAATGAGTGGTCACGGGATGGGTTGACATGGCCTCTTAAGATCAACGTATGGAAACAAAAAAGGTGGTCCTCCTAGGTTCTACAGTTCAAGATATTCACTGAACCAGTTTCTGCTCCACCCTCCTTTAGGGGTGTCCAGTACGCTTGTGGGGCTTCATGCGCACCATGTTTTGTCTTTGTCTCATGGGAATCCTTGACGGAAATTTCCTTGAGATTCAGTACATTTTCCAGCTGAGACCTTTGCTGGTTTTGACCCTTGGAATTCATGTGCTCTGACCAACTTAAGCAAGGTCAATATCTGCAAATTCCATTTTAGCTAGAATCTAGACATAACTCTGAACAAATCAAATATGTTCACATTTAACTAAAATATAACTAATGTACAGTAGTTAATACTACAGGAGTTAGTAAAGGGTTTCTAGTCAGCTTGACCACCAAACTGGACCAGAGTCAAGGAACAAGGACAAGACAATGTTGGATAAAATCTGGCATTTATTGAATTCAAGATGGAGAAAGCCAAGATGACAAGAATTCCATTTAGAATTAGCATTCTGATTGCCACTTCAGGAGGAATCATGGGAGTCTGCAGGGACAAAAGTGGCTTTTTAATCTCAACAGTCAGCCATTGCTTCAAGCTAGGGCAAATCAAAAGCGCTGTACACTTCATGCGACTACACAGAGTCATCTTCATACTAAAGTTGACTAATCCAGACCACTAGGTCTGACAACGGATTAAGATTGAAGTTCTAGATTACATTTAAACTTTTACACAACAGGAAACATGACAAAAAGCCAAACAATTACCAGTAATGGTGGCTACGTCTTGGGCAGGGGTGGTCACATTTTGCAGTACAGTGGTTAACACCATAGCATCCTCACTTGGGCCTTCTTGGGATTCCACACAAGGGAAAAAAAGGACCAGATGTTAGAACCAAACTGCAGCCAGCAAACCAGCTTGACGCCACTAACAGGATTGTAAACAAGACATGGTAACACATCCTGCACTTCACACAGCAAGCCACCAGTTCCTACAGTGTGGGCCAAAGTGGTCAGGTTTTGGGCATTCTGGGTTGTGGTGGCAACCTCAGCATCTTCACTTGGTTCATCTAGTGTCAACACACAAAGCCAGATTTTTTTGCTTAAACTGAACAGACTTCATTAACATAGTTAGGAAGACTGGTGCTGGTGCCCTGCTCACTCATGTCAAAGGGTAGCTGTGAAAGGCCTATTCCTACTACCTGTAACAGGTGATAATTAACTGATATTCGAATTAAGTTGTGCCAGGTTTAGTAAATACAAAACAAAGAGATGGAGTTAAGCCACAAAGCTCAGTTGGAGTATTGGCCACGCCTAGATGCATTTCCCATGGATGTTAGAAATGCAAGTGGACAGTGGACTTACCTCAGCAAAATTGTGAGCTGATGCACAATGGCAATTCATGATTGAAACCTAATTTAATATGCTGGACTACAGGGTCTTTAAGAAAAAAAAAAAAGAGAAAAAAAATCCCTTACCAGTTACTCCAGCTGTGGCAGATGTAGTCTGGTTTTGGAGACTTGGGGTTGTAGCTACCACACCATCCTCACTTGGCCCATCGGTTTCTGTTCCACATAATATATGCGTGTTAGTGTGTGTAGGAGTGTGTGCTTTCCATGGTCATGTACATGACCACAAATGCACCAATCGTCCTTACCAGCATTTTCAGTCTGAGCAGCAGGTGTTGTCTGGTTGTGGGTACATGGGGTTGTAGCTACCACACCATCCTCACTTGGCCCATCGGTTTCTGTTCAACATAATACAGTACATGTGTTCGTGTGTGTGTTCTTTCTATGGTCATGTACATCACAAATGCACCAATCGTCCTTACCAGCATTTTCAGTCTGAGCAGCAGGTGTTGTCTGGTTGTGGGTACATGGGGTTGTAGCTACCACACCATCCTCACTTGGCCCATCGGTTTCTGTTCCACATGATACATGCGTGTTAGTGTATGTAGTGTGTGTGTGTGTGTGTGTGTGTGTGTGTGTGTTCTTTCCATGGTCATGTACATGACCACAAATGCACCAATCGTCCTTACCAGCATTTTCAGTCTGAGCAGCAGGTGTTGTCTGGTTTTGGGGACTTGGGGTTGTAGCTACCACACCATCCTCACTTGGCCCATCGGTTTCTGTTCAACATAATACAGTACATGTGCCAAGTGTGTGTAGGGGTGTGTGTGTGTGTGTGTGTGTGTTCTTTCTATGGTCATGTACATGACCACAAATGCACCAATCGTCCTTACCAGCATTTTCAGTCTGAGCAGCAGGTGTTGTCTGGTTTTGGGGACTTGGGGTTGTAGCTACCACACCATCCTCACTTGGCCCATCGGTTTCTGTTCAACATAATACAGTACATGTGCCAAGTGTGTGTAGGGGTGTGTGTGTGTGTGTGTGTGTGTTCTTTCTATGGTCATGTACATGACCACAAATGCACCAATCGTCCTTACCAGCATTTTCAGTCTGAGCAGCAGGTGTTGTCTGGTTTTGGGGACTTGGGGTTGTAGCTACCACACCATCCTCACTTGGCCCATCGGTTTCTGTTCAACATAATACAGTACATGTGTTAAGTGTGTGTAGGCGTGTGTGTGTGTTCTTTCCATGGTCATGTACATGACCACAAATGCACCAATCATCCTTACCAGCATTTTCAGTCTGAGCAGCAGGTGTTGTCTGGTTGTGGGTACATGGGGTTGTAGCTACCCCACCATCTTCACTTGGCCCATCGGTTTCTGTTCCACATAATATGTGTATACAGTAGGTATGTGTGGGTCAATTGGTCAAAAGCATAACAAATAAAGCCATAAATGCCCCGATTGTCCTTACCAGCATTTTCAGTTTGGGCAACAGGTGTTGTCTGGTTTTGTTTATAAAGCGGAGATATCAGTTATCAATGCACTCTCTCCCTTTCAAGCGCGCTCACACGTTCCCAATTACGTTATGAGTAACGTTATGAGTAACAAACACGTAAATTAGATTTGCTGCAATAGAGATTTCAAAGAGTAGGCTTTCATCTCTATGTAACATTGATATTGACATTGTAAATGTAAACGTTCTCTAAGAAGAGTGTTAGTTTACAGTAATGTTAACCACAACGTGGTTGCTGAAAAAAAAATAGCGAAAAGCCAATGATAGCCTAAGTGCGTGGCGGGCCAGATCTATATAAAGTAATGCGTGCTCGGCGGGCCGCACTGAAGTGCGTGCAGGACGCAGTTTGGACACGTGATTCGCTTTGCCAAAATGGAACGAGAGGGTTTTCATAAACGTAACGGAGTAAAAGTACGAATTTTCACTTTAAAATGTAGTGAAGTCAAAGTACAAAGTCTCACGAAATATAAATACTTAAGTAAAGTACAGATACATCAATATGCTACTTAAGTATTGTAACTTATTACATGTACTTCGTTACTGTCCACCACTGATGTTTAATAACAAAGACGTTGCTGACATTTGCGCCATGCACGTGTGTCATGTTGTTTACCTTCGTAATTTCGGGGATTTTCCTATGATATCCACGGTAAACGTCACAACACTTTGAACTGTGGGTAATTCCCTTAGGTGAAGTCTGCACCGATGCCTCACGCCTGTTGAAATTCGACATTGGGACAGCCCTAAGCCCTTACGAATTTCACGCGAATGCGCACCAAAGTCCGAGTCCCGAGTCCAGACATTGGGATTGGGCCATAATGATCCTACACAAATTCCGTGCAGTTTTGAACCGGCCAACCAAAGATGCCTGTGATTATAATGCCTCATTTTTGCTTTTTCCTTTGACTAGGTGGCGCTATACATTGAGTGGTTCTGGGATGGGTTAACACGGCCCCTGTGCCCTATGTTTTGAGGTGTTCACAGAAATCTGTGTCTAGCCATTTACAGGCCAGTTGGTGTAGTCACTAAATGTACACAAATTAAATTTATTGTATGGCCCACAAAGTTCCACAAAACTTGGCCTGCATTCAGAGGGAGACAGATCTTCCCCATTTCATGCAGGTTTGACCACACGTCAGCCAGAGATACCTGCAATTAGTTTTTTTTCGCTCATTTTTGCTTTTTAATTTGACAATAGGTGGTACTATACATAAATGAGTGGTCATGGGATGGGTTGACATGGCCTCTTAAGATCAACGTATGGAAACAAAAAAGGTGGTCATCCTAGGTTCACTAAAATATAACTAATGTAGTTAATACTACAGGAGTTAGTAAAGTTCTAGTCAGCTTGACCACCAAACTGGACCAGTCATGGAACAAGGACAAGACAATGTTGGATAAAATCTGGCATTTATTGAATGAGATGGAGAAAGCCAAGATGACAAGAATTCCATTTAGAATTAGCATTCTGATTGCCACTTCAGGAGGAATCATGGGAGTCTGCAGGGACAAAAGCAGCTTTTTAATCTCAATACAGTCAGCCATTGCTTCAAGCTAGGGCAAATCAAAAGCTCTGTACACTTCATGCACCTACACAGTCATCTTCAGACTAAAGTTGACTATTCCAGACCACTAGGTCTGACAACTTAGATTGAAGTTCTAGATTACATTTAAACTTTTACACAACAGGAAACATGACAAAAAGCCAAACAATTACCAGTAATGGTGGCTACGTCTTGGGCAGGGGTGGTCCCATTTTGCAGTACAGTGGTTAACACAATAGCATCCTCACTTGGGCCTTCTTGGGATTCCATACAAGGGGAAAAAAGGACCAGATGTTAGAACCAAACTGCAGCCAGCAAACCAGCTTGACGCCACCAACAGGATTGTAAACAAGACATGGAAACACATCCTGCACTTCACACAGCAAGCCTTACCAGTTCCTACAGTGTGGGCCAAAGTGGTCAGGTTTTGGGCATTCTGGGTCGTGGTGGCAACCTCAGCATCTTCACTTGGTTCATCTGGTGTCAACACACAAAGCCAGAATGTTTGCTTAAACTGAACAGACTTCATTAACGTAGTTAGGAACACTGGTGCTTGCCCTGCCCACTCATGTCAAAGGGTAGCTGTGAAAAAGGCCTAATCTTACTACCTGTATCAGGTGATAATTAACTGATTTTCTAATTAAGTTGTGCCAGGTTTAGTAAATACTTAGAACAAAGAGATGTAGGAGTTAAGCCACAAAGCTCAGTTGGAGTATTGGCCATGCCTGGATGCATTTCCCATTGATGTAAGAAATGCAAGTGGACAGTGGACTTCCCTCAGCAATATTTTGAGCTGATGCATAATGGCAATTCTCATGATTGAAACCCAATTTAATATACTGGACTACAGGGTCTTTATAAAAAAACTTACCAGTTACTCCACCTGTGGCAGATGATGTAGTCTGGTTTTGTGGACTTGGGGTTGTAGCTACCACACCATCTTCACTTGGCCCATCGGTTTCTGTTCCACATAATACATGCGTGTTAGTGTATGTAGGGGTGTGTGTGTGCGCGCGCGCGCGTGTGTTTTTTCTATGGCCATGTAAATGACCACAAATGCACCAATCGTCCTTACCAGCATTTTCAGTCTGAGCAGCAGGTGTTGTCTGGTTTTGGGGACGTGGGGTTGTAGCTACCACACCATCCTCACTTGGCCCATCGGTTTCTGTTCCACATAATACATGTGTATACAGTAGGTATGTGGGGGTCTATTGGTCAAAAGCATAACAAATAAAGCCATAAATGCCCTGATTGTCCTTACCAGCATTTTCAGTCTGAGCAGCAGGTGTTGTCTGGTTTTGGGGACGTGGGGTTGTAGCTACCACACCATCTTCACTTGGCCCATGGGTTTCTGTTCCACATAATATGTGTATACAATAGGTATGTGGGGGTCTATTGGTCAAAAGCATAACAAATAAAGCCATAAATGCCCTGATTGTCCTTACCAGCATTTTCAGTCTGGGCAACAGGTGTTGTCTGGTTTTGGGGATTTGGAGTTGCAGTTACCACATCATCTTCACTTGGTCCATCTTTTAGGTTTCCACATAAGAGGAAGACAAGTCTCAAAAATTGTAACACAGATCACACTTGTAGAGTCTCGTACATAAGAAGGCCTTTACCAGTAACATCAGGCTGTGCAGTAGTGGTCTGATTGTGGAGATTAGGTGCTGGAGTGCCTGCTTCCACATCTTCACTTGCACCATCTTGGGATTCCATTTAAGTTTAGACATTCAACATTCAACACAACCAACTTGTAAGGACATTACACCATACCATTACATTAAATACTCACCCACAGCTTCAGTTTGTGTCTGATTGTTGGGGGACGGTGTTGTTGAAACATCAACCTCATGGGCAGCTTCCCTCTTTGGGAAACAAAAGACTACCCAAAAGAACAGAAGAAATTGTTGTTTAAATCAGGATCTTACAAACATAATTCAGCTGCCAAAGGACACTTAAAACACTCACCATTACTGAAACTAGCAATGAGAATCAAAACAACAATCTTTGCCATTACTGCCATGTTGAATCACCAAAAATAACAGAAAGGGTAAATTCCAGGAGGCATTGTGAAGGCTTATAAAGGCATGTCAAAGTCATTCTCAATTCAGTGATAATTAGAATCACATGAGTTCCAGGTGAGTATTAGTGATTACAAAAAAGCCACCATCTTTGCCCAAATAAGGAGATCCGGTATCTTGAGATTTTTTCTATGGGAATATAACATGGGGATTTTCAATTATCGCACCTGTTAAACTCTATTGACCTCTGAAGTTCGCCTACAAAAAGCTGCCATCTTTGCCCATATAAGGAGTTCCGGGTGTTAATTGAAGCTAACTGCCATATGGCAAGTTGCATTGTAAGTTAGCTCTGCCTCTTAAACCAGATTACCAGAGAATGTCTAATAAGGGGAGAAGGACCACTAGCGAAATACTTCCGCATGGTACTGTAACTAGAGGGCGATCGCGAGCAAGTGATGAATGAATGGGTGGCAATGGAGCTGAACCCCCCAATACCACATTTGTCTTTATATAATTTTTTCTCCTGAAATTGCATTAATGCATGCGATGCAGGATAACTTGACTTGACAATTAGCTGACCAATGCAATTTTCTGTGTTGTTATTCCTAAAAACCCTTTCAAAGTTTTCATGTCACGTGACACAAAAGCGAACCACTTTACGGCCATAGACCTAAAAGAAGGTTCAGCTTTACGACGTCGTCGTAATCGGTCGCGATTTCTCGCTGACCAATCAGCATCCATGAGCTAAATGCTAGCATGTTACACGGAAAGCGGCCCATCCTATGAAAAGCAGAAAGGACATGAGTGACTTTTTATTTCATTTCCAGTGGAAAACATATACTCAGGTAGCTACTACGACAATGTACATTAAGAAATGAAGTTGTCAACTGTGAAAAAAACGAGCGTTAGCCGCATAGCTCCATAGACCACAATTCATTTATCACTTGCTCAGCAGCGCCCCTAGCGGAATTTCAACAGATTGCAGGAACAATCCGGTACAATGGAGTTAATAGGAAGTGGACCGGCTCTCCCTAAAGGGGCTCTGAGATTACCAAGATAGTAGGTGCATTCGAGTTCGGAAACGGCTGACTTCGGCTGACTGCATACGTCAACGAGAGCTTGAGTGTCACCGGGAGGGGCGAAAGTTTTAGGTGCAGATGGTCCCGAACACGATTTTGCAAATTTGACAGACGTGATTCGCGTGTGACCTCGTGGGAGATATCGCGGAATTTGTGTGCATTAAATACAGTATTTAACTTTCATTCTTACTCATTAAAATGAGCATGATGACTGACGAAATAAATTGATATGAAGTAGTTTAAATAAACCACTGTTGTCATAGGCCTACTTAACAGGCCTGCATTGTAGCACATTAATTAAATATCAAGTGTGATTTTCCGTGTACATGTAACAGCATAAAATAGCAGAATATCAAAACCTTTTCAGTAGGATAGCCTACCGCTGTTCCAGAAATCACAAATAAGAAGGTATCCCTCCCATATCTGTTAATTTTAGTACATTCTAACGTAAGGGGCAAAGATTCTGCAACAGAACAAGATGGATCACTTTTGACAAGCTCAGGTGTCATCCCAGACGCTAGCTGTGCTGGTCCCAAAATGTTAACTGCATCCATCTTGCTCCGCTATAGAATCTTTGGTAAGCAGGCAGAACGAGACCCCTGTCATAATCGTCATGGGGAGATTCCTTCCAAACCTGTTCCAAACGGACCTATCACGTCTTTGAACTGACGTCATGGGGTGGGATCCAGCCGGTTGCAGGCGTTTCAAACTAGATGCGGAGAATTGCACAAAGTGCCTGTTCGCGTCTTCATCCCGCGAGTTTTGAGTGACGTGACATGGTCGCATTTTTGTGACATGATCACAACTTTTCTTCAAGTCGAACAACACGTCTAACCAGCATGCATTGCATATGACTCAAATTACGTTTCGACTGCATGCGTTTGCAACCGATTTGACATGTCGAGTGCACCTATTGCCAAGTCCCTTTGCACACTTCTGTACAGTTGGTGGCGGTATGCACCAAAGAGTTGTAATCTGCCAATAAAATAAAGAAGAAGAAGAAGAAGAAGAAGAAGAAGAAGTACATGATATACTTTATGATGTACTTTACTCTCATATAATTATTGTGGAGGACCTCTAGAATATAACCATATGTGCCACTTTTGCATAGATGTTTTTAGTTAGATGAAAAACTTAACAATCTCAAGGTATAGGTGACTGCCTCAAAGTGCCTGAAAAGGCCCCGGACCTCCAAGTGTTAATATATAGCAGCAACTTCAGCTAGCTTCACCGAAGGTGAAGTTGGTTTGATATTGGATATTCGATAGAGATTCAAAATAAGGAACGGTCTTTCATTGAGTATCCGAATATCCAACATCAAACCAACTTGATCTTCGGTGCTAACATGTTAGCTGGCTGACGTTGCTGCTATGTATAGCTAGCCTGATTACCATCGACTTTCAAAGGCTCTGCGAGACTTTAGTCTGACCAACAGCCTGTGCTAACACGGTTTCTTGCCAGCGCTGGTTGACCCGCCTCCTTTAAGTGCCTCGATTTGCTACTGGTAGATGTCAGAAAGCGGATTGCCGAGTTTAAACCAATAACAACACTCTTTCCGCTGCCTTGAGCACGCCTCTACCCAGAGACGTTGGAGCTGCTCAAAGTTGATTGGTTCTCGACCAAAGGGGGCAGTTCCGCAGATTTCGGGAACTCAGAAATCCTTCTCAATGAGCAGTTGACCAGACCAGCAGCAAAAGCCTGAAGGCGTTGCGTCACTGGGAGGGCGTGCCAGGCTAATGTATAGCAGGGGTCTCCTAACGTTAGGACTAACGTTATGTTCAGTTATCGTTTGCAATCATTGCTCTCGTAGCTGCCTTGATTTGAAAGTAAAGTTAAATGACGTTATGAATGCATATTACTGCTACCGGACAAACTGATACCCAGCTGCTGACATCACGTGAAAATGGCTAATTACCTCCAAAACGTAAATGTAAGTAGAGCCCTTTGAACCATGTGCCTGGCATCTGATTTTATTTTGTCGTCAAGCAAACGACTTGGACACTCTAAATGCGTATAATATATACAGTATATAATCAATTAAGGCCCACTGTCGTCATCCCTGTGACAGTTGGTATTCTGCTGATTAAATATTCCCAGAAGTGTGGATTTAAGCAGATGGACTTTTGATGTGCACTGCTGGGTGAATCCTAAGGACTGAATAACAATCAATCAATTCTGACTGATCATCAGTGTGAAAACCACACACACAACTTCAGAGGAGATGATATTCAGGACTGAAAAGTATTTACTGTACAAAAGCCATAAAGTAACAAAGCATAAGAGCTCTGGGCTGTTTAGAGTCGTCTCCTCACATGCATCGCCTCGCATTTCTCTCAAGCAACGTTTTTCTCTGACCATCTTATTATTTCCTCTTTCCTCACACTTCCTCCGAGGGGACCCATAAACGGCTGTTATGCTTCTGACCGTGAGAGTGCAGCTCTGAAAGAGAGAGAGAGAGAGAGAGCAAGATGGAGAGTGTGACACAGACAAAGATAAAGAGAAGAGAAGAGAGAGAGAGAGCACAAGCTGGAGAGTGTGTGTGACACAGACAAAGATAAAGGGAGAGCATGAGAGAGAGAGAGGAAGACGAGGAGAGTGAGAGCGAGGAATGGGGCCCTTTCATAAGCCGCAGCTTAAATCATCTGCACTCTGCTCTGTGACGTGTCCCAAAGGTTATCTTCCTGTGGGCTCCGGATCTGTAGTGGGGTCGTGCTGCGGGGAGCCACGCAGAGGCAGACTCCACAGGAAATCAACTCGGCCAATTGACTGGAGTCACATAACCTATTTCAGGAACTCTCCCAGCTTTTATCACTTTTACTCATGTAATATGAAATTTCCCGTACCTGCGTTTCATAAATCAGGGTGGTGGCGGCCACTCGCACCCTTCTAAATGAAGATGCGGTTGAATAGATCAAGCCTGATGGAATTGATATAGTGTATGTGGGAGTGTTGCAGGGGTGGTGGGCAACGCAGGAGTGTTATTTTACAGCCACAGACCTCTAGACATATTGTGAGACGCTGAATTTATGAGGGCTCTGGGCTCTCCCGCGAGAGAATGTCCCATTGTGCTTGCCGTCCTCTCTCACACACAAAGGGAAGAGACAGGAGATGAGCGATGAGGTCTGAGGCCCCTATCTCTGAGACGCGCTCCAATTTACTGAGTCTCTGTGCTCGCCAGAAGCCCTTGGCCGACACAATCAAGACCGTGCCAGGGCTAAGGATTGGGCAATAAACGTGTGCCCTTTTGCGTTTCAGGCTAAAGGAATGCACTGGAAGCGCAATAGTTCTGATTAAGGGGCAAGAGTCCATCATTTCAAAGCTGTCACCACCAAGATGATGTCATCTCACTACTGGAAATGAATTTCTTTACATTTACAAGGCAAACTCATCTCATGTTTTTTTTTTTTTATACCAGTGAGGGGGACGTTTTTTTCTGGCTACTGCATCTTGATTAATGGACAATCAGCTCATCATCCAAATCTGAATCTGCATTTGTTTATTTCTCAGAGATTTATGTTTCTCAACTCTGATGGAAAACACACGTCGTCGTGACTCATCTTCAGATATAGCGAAACTTTGAAGTTTCGCTGATGTCTCAGGCTGCTGTCTTTTTGCAGAGTATGCAATATGGCTGAGGACTAGATGTGCCATTGACTAGAAAGAGAAGGAGAAACTTAGCCTAGAACTGTTAAGGCCAAGCCTGCGTTCGGCACCAAGTCAGCCTGTCAAATCAGAATGCTCTATCTGTGTACAGAGTCCTTGAGCCCGCCTTAGCTCACCTTCAGCTTCCGATATTGACACCAGGGGGCTTGCCCATGCGTCCTCGTTCGACGAGTTGGGTGTGAGACCGTGTTTCAACAACCATAGAGAAAAACGAAAGATGGATGAGGCTAACGAAGTGCGCTCGTTTGAGTCGGCTTTGGAAGAGTTAGACTTGGCCTTTTCTTTGAAGGTTGAGCAGAAAGAAGCACTCAAGTCATTCGTTTTAAAGAAGGATATATTTGCCGTTTTGCCAACTGGCTACGATTGGTCACAAGTGCTGGCCTATTACGTGCAGAGTAGTTTGAAAGACACCGGCTCCATCCCACCCCAGGCTTCAGCTCTGTGAATGGTCCGACTCCAGACTATACATTTCTGTATAGTTTGGCTTGCCAGGCTAGGAGAAACTCACACCCATGATCAACTAAGGCAGCGATTACTAGCCAATCAGGAGGTAGAGTATATCTCTTTCCAAAGAGTCTCCCAGAAGAGCATGTCCCTGAACCCATCCAGTAGTGGACATTGCCCTCCCTTCTTTTGGACACGTTGGCCTTAATTTGGCAGGACAGTGAGGAGAGAGCAGGAAATCAGTGAGGGAGGGATATTGGGGAGTGGGTTAAGGAAATGACCTCAGGCCAGACTCGAACCTGTGGGCACTGAATCTGTTAGCGGTACGGGACGCCGGCGCTAACGCCAACACTACTGCTGCACTACGGATCCCCCATTCTCACCTGTTGAACCTCATACCTATTTGCATCTCTGATGAGTCAAAAACGCACCATATGTCTCTCACACACCAGGTACTACCTCAGAGAGCTGCAGGCTAACGCAATCATGTTGAACAGAATTGAATGTAAGGATTCAAAACACACACAACTCCACACGAACATGGCAATAGCATGTATTCTCTTTGTTCTCTATCAGTTCCCATGGCAAAAAGGCAGGTTTTTATAGCTTACATCATTTCCATAACATAACAGGAGTGTTTGTTAGTTGCCTCAGACTGTGATGGAGCAGGTCCCCCCCCCCATGCACATGTTGTCATGCCCAATTTCACTCGTGTTACACAAAATATCAAACAGTCCTCTTTTTGTTTTGTCAAACACATGAAAAAATAATTATTTTGGACGCATTCATGTGTGTTGTCATTTTGGAGGCTGCTGGGTAGGGTTTTGTAATAAAAAAAATAAAAGAAAAAAAGAAACCCTTCCATTAGAAGTATTCTATCAGCTCAACTGCCATTTCCCTCTCGTTTGTCAAATCAGCAATTATGCTCATGTCCTCTGGGTTCTCTGCAGTGATTTCCAGTGCAATTAGGGGGATGAATGATTATCATCTGCCGAATTGATTACAAGTTACCACGAGGAATCACTTGCAATCAGCCCGCTTCAAACTTCCCTCTCACATCTATTTTTTTTTTTTTTTTTTTTTTTTTTTTTTAAAGCTATAGCAATCTTCCCCCCCCCCCATCTAGCTGTGATCTATGAATTCATCCATGTGCCATGGAAAGTAAATGAATGTTGACGATATGATAATACTATACTGGTTATACTAGCATGCATACTCGGGGTCTCCATCATGTTTATGCGCTCCCAGTAAAATATCACTTCATCAATTATTAGCGGTGCTGTCCTGAGGCGCTCCTCTATGCTTCTCCTGCGGAGGGTGTACTGGTGTGTGTGTGTGTGTGTGTGTGTATGTGCGTCACGCTGATTTAGACGCCCGCTTCTGACACCACCTTTGACAAACACGGCGAGCGGAGCGGGCAGGACTCGCAGCCATCCGCTGGTGAGGCCTCATTCAGTGGTGTAATGAAATCTTCCTTTTTTTTCATCCGTCTCTGGAGCGATGGGTGTGTGTGTGTGTGTGTGTGTGTGTGTGTGTGGTTTGGAGGGGTGGGGGGTCTTCTATCGGCCGCTGTGTCTCTCTGGTATTATGCACAGGGGAACAGGCGACACGTTTTATGGCAACTGATGTGACATATATTTAACTGGGCCCTGTCGTAAAGCATTGTTCTCGTCTCCACCTCCGAGGCCCTGTGTGGGGAAAATTAAAAAGTCATTGGCAGTCGGGAGACGTGTGGAGGTAACGTGTAGCAAAGATGTTTTGGATTCAGCAGAGAGCTTCTGCATCTCTGCTGTGAATATCAACTGCTGCAGTTAAGGTGTCACAGGAGATGCATGATATCGCCTTATGATATAGACTAATAAAAGGCATTCTTCACACACACACACACACACACACACACACACACACACACATCCATGCACACATATGCACACACTCACAAAACACACATACATGCACACACATATGCATACATGCAGACACCCAGAACTGTGCCATGTCACACCACACACATTCTTCTCTTGTTTGACATCTCAAGCTTGAAATAATTGATCTGCCACTGTATGCATCCTATAGGCTTGTTAGAAATGAAAGTAGTGATTTATGAGAAACAACATTCAAACGAAAGTCGTATGTAAGGATGTCACATATCTTTGTAATGCTATATAATTTGAGAGAGGGAAATGGAGTTTTTCATTTAGCTCATCCAAACGTGAAGATTCATCCCCCACTCTTCCCCTCCATCCCCACCAAGCTCAACATGGCGTGTTTAACCTGCCAAGCATAAGAGTGGAGCAGGTGAGCTCATATGTAAAATATATTGTGCATTTCATGATTAAAGCATGACATTTTGTCCAGTGTTTCTAGTGACTGAAACTTAATTTTCAGACGTGGAGCCACTTCAGAATTTGAAATGAATACGGAAACAATGTTGTGTGCAATGTGTCTTCAAACATGTCATCTTTGGTATGTCTTCTTTGGAACTCGGTCTTCAGCTTTGAAGACAGAGCCGACTGAAATGCATTCCATTCAGCTACCCTTACAAACGCTAAATGTTTGGAGCAGATATGCAGCAAACTTGTGGGTGATTTATGGGAAACAAATGAGTTCACCAGAAAAAATATTGCCAGAAGTTTGCCAATGTTTGCCAATGTCTGCTCTGGGTGTTTGAGATGGATCACGATCACTGGTTTGCTAAATTAGACTCTGACAGATATCTGTACAGAACAGGCCTATCTGTCTTTTAATTATACCTTAAGTCTTTAAGTCATTATGTTTTCTTGTTAATTATTCTTTATTGATAAATTATTTTACCTTGCTTAATGCTTTTTATGTTTTATTATGAACTTTTTAAATTATTATTACTGTTTGCCCATCTATGGTTTTATCTGCTATTACTGTTTGTTTTTTGAATGACCTCTGTCTTTGAAATGCATAATTTACTGTAAATAAACTTTGACCTTGACAAATCAAACATACTGTATACAGATGACACTTTTTGGGTCCTCTCTATGCAGCAGCTCCAACTTGAACATTTGTTTACTACACACTAAAGCGTAATTTGGAAGGTATCATGAGCGTGCAGAAGAGACAGGGAGATAGAGGCAGGTTCCAGCTAGTTTGTCATTGTTAGCATCTCCTTAATATAAGAAACCTCAAGAGAAGGGCAATGATGAAGGCAAAAAGACGAGGGGAGGCTAGAGGAGGTGGCAGATTTATTAGCTTCCCAGCGCCTCACCATTTCTAAGTTCAGGTTGATGAGAAAACTTTCACATTGGCTACACTCCCTGTGATTTGTAACATGGCTAAGAATATAAATATGAGCTATAGCCTTCCATATAAAAGGTTGAATTGTTGAGACTTCACTAATTAGCTATAGCTAACCAGACTTTTTTTCCCCTTTCAAAAGGAAATCATGATGGCAACAAAGACGAGGCTTCAGTAGGTTGCAATTTGCGAGATTATCTGGTTCCCACTACTGACTATTTTTAAACTCAAATAACATACATACACTGCAATCAATGTGATTTGGAACGTGGACAAGAAGATGCTAATCTACTAATATTTGAAGACTCACCAATTCCATTCTAGGCTACAAAAGCATGGAATTGGTGAGTCTTCAGTCATTTATTTTCCAAAGCATTTACAAGAAGCACATGTTATGCACAGCCGACTGAAATGCATTCCATTCAGATAGCTAGAATGTTTGCGGCAGATTTGGGTGATTTATGGGAAACAAATGAGTTCACTAGAAAAGTTTAACAATGTTGGCAGCTAGAGGCAAACAATGAGCTTCGCCAGAATTTCGCCAAATGAGTTCACTAGAAAAGTTTGACTAGTGTCAAATGTTTTTGCTAGTGATTTCCCACCAACCTTAGCCAATAGTAACAAACTTCCAGGGAACTTCTACTGAACTTCTGAAGATGAATCTAATTTGCATATGACATTGCTGCAAATTTGCAGCAACTGTTCGCCATACCTGAAATTATAACCTTTTTCTGCTTTAACCCTCTCTGGTATGTCTAACAATATTGTTAGTAATGATGTTAGTGCTTCTGCAGTCGTGCGACAAACTGGTGCAACCAGGCCTGGGGTGCGTTTCCCGATAACGATGGATAGACACTCTTACGAGGGTTTTCTACGATTCATCTTAAGATCGATCGTTAGGATTTGCCGACTGTTTCCCGAACATGCTCGTAGCGTGAACGCGCGTCCACTGCTCTTACGATGCTCTTAAGGGAGCTGTCCACGATAAAAGTTCTGAAATATCCCCTAATTTGATGATGATGTCAGGTGACTGCACGTCATAGCTAAGCGCACCGTCTGAACTTCGGATCTATACATTAATTAACATCAATACGAAAATAGAAAACCTTTGACATCTGCATGTAAGCATTCCAATTAGCCTAGGCCATATACCACACGCATACATACTTTTGTATTATTTAACATTAGATTGTTGCCCCGTTTTTATGTTTGTTGGAAGATATGTATATTAGGCTTCGGCTGGTTTTATGCGAGTTCTTTGCTAACCTAGGCTACTTGTGAGAGCACGGTGTGCTGCCTGTGCAATAATGTTTCGTGTCACTTAAGCAGATGTTTGAATAAAGAGGTTGATAAGAAAATGAGGAAATGTGTAGGCTTAAATAACATAGCCTATAGGCTTAAATTTTGACGCAGAAAAGACTATTGTCACATATTCCTTTCTCTGTTTTTACCTCATAAGCCTAATAAAAAATAAAAGGCTACACAAAAAGATAATGGCAAACTTTTCTGGCAACGTCTCCTTTCATAACTTGTAGGCTATTCTTGTCCGGTTTTAATAACATTATGTCCATTGAATGAATGCTATTTTGCACGCTAAAATCTGAATCATCACAAGTAAATTTACAATAAAGAATGGTAACGTAAGTTGGATCATTATATTCTTAGTTGTAATCCCCCTGCATATCCTGCTGGTGACTCCACTGAGGCATAGCGTTACGACGCTCTTAGGCAGTAACGAGAACTCTGGATCACTCGTAGATCTACGAGTGTTTTCACGATGCTCTTAAGCTACGATGGTTTCGGGAAACAGTCGGCAAATCTTAAGACGGTTGTAAGAGGGACTTTACGATCATCGTAGGCTTACGATGCTTTCGGGAAACGCACCCCAGGACAGATAGTGTACGAAAGGAAGAGGAATGCCGGTGCAACGCAGATGTTTTCTTTAGTATTTATTTATAAGGTGCAAAACATTGACCAACGATTAACGTAACGCATCATTCATCTCCAGGGCCGTGTGCCGTTGTTCCACCACTGACATATACAGTGCCTATAGAAAGTCATCATACCCTTTTGAAATAGTTTCTTTTTTTGTCTTACAGCCTGAAATCCAAACCCATTTTCTTTTTTTTCTTTTTTTTTTAAAACTTTTTCCAGTTTTATTTACAAATTTAGCTGTACAACATCAAAATAATGAAAAAAAAGTCAACAGTTCTGAAAATTAATAAAAAAAAAAAAAAACTGGAATAACAGGGTCATATACTTTGTAGAGCTTCCTTTTTCTTTCTTTACAGCCATCAGTCTGTTTGGATATGTCTCTATTATAGCTTTGCACACCTAGATTGGGGAATATTTGCCCAATCTTCCGTGCAAAATTGTTAAAATTCAGTAAAATTCTGTAGGGAACAGCGATGGACTGCTCTCTTCAATCCACAGATTTTCTATAGGATTTAAGTCAGGGCTCTGACTTGGCCACTCAAGGATATTCACTATCCTATCCTTAAGCCACTGTTTTGTTCTTTTGACAGTATGTTTAGGATCATTATCGTGTTGGAAGGCGAATGACCTCCCCATCTTCAGCTGTCTAGGAGAGGGACACAGGTTTTCCTTAAAGGGACACTTCACCGATTAGCATTGTATCTTTAGAAAACCAGTCATGTTTTTGAATGGTCGTGCATCATTCCCTCAGTTTGCCTTGAGATGGGAGACATACGGAATTCAACGTTGGCTTCCTGCTTTCAATGATGTAAAAATCATAATTTTACATCATTGAAAGCAGGAAGTCCTATTCATGGGTTTCATTGAAATCCGTATTTCTCCCATCTCAAGGCAAACTGAGGGCATGATGCACGACCATTCAAACACACGACTGGTTTTCTAAAAATACAAAGCTTAATGCTAATTGGTGAAGTGTCCCTTTAAAAAAATTGGGTGTACTTGGCAGCATCCATTTTCCCTTCTATCCTGACCAATTGCCCAGTCCCCGCTGAAGAGAAACATCCCCACAACATAATGTTGCCCCCACCATGCTTCACACTAGGTATGGTAACTAACTAATTGTTGAGTTCTATGAAATGAGTGTCGCAATAGTCAACACGGGCTTTTATCTCATTCTGGGATTTTCAATTAACCCAATGAGCCTTGTGTTGTCAGTGAATTTAACAACTTGACAGCTTGCCTTCTGTTTACAGTAGTATAAATGGTGTAAAGAAAAGGTGAAAAGACAGTTCCTTGGGGTGAACCTGCTTGTCATGATCTTGTCTGACAGGTTCACAATCCATCCTCACTGTAAAGCAGGCTGTTGGTTGTTGTTGACACTAATTGCCTTAAGCTTCACCTAACTTCACCTCATGCACCCAAAAACAAGTCCTACAAGATACTTGACACACAGACAGGAAACTGCTCCAACAGTCTCAGATGTGGGGAAACATTGTTTTTGTTAAGGGGGGCACACACATAAAGATAATCGGGCTGATTTTGCCCCGATTTCCCCCCCTTCCGACCAAAGACAGAAAACGGCTGATTATCTTAAACTCTTAAGATTATTTAATGAGATTATCTTGTAGTGTGTGGTGTGTTAAGAATCAAAATGATCCCGACAATTGCCTCGGAGAACGTTTGGCGCCTATAATCGTAAATATTAAACATGTTCAATATTTGTGACTGGAAATCCGAGGGCAGCCGAGCAAGATGTTTTATCTTCATGTGTAGGTTCTCTGACAGATAAAAAAAAATCGGTTGATATTTATAAAATCGTTATGTGTGTGTTGCTGTGCTGGTGCGAAGGAAGTCTCTCTCGCCAAGCAGGGGCAATGGATGCAGTGGCAGGGCTCCAGAGTGTGACCAATTTGGATGCGCCCTGAAAGAAATTCTAGGTCACACTGGTGCACCTGACGCTGCTCGGGTGAAAGCATACATTTCTTTCACAAGTTATCATTGTGGGCTCACCCGTATCATTGGTCTGATTGGTTGAAGGATTATCCAAAAGCGTAGGCCTACAGAGTCATTTGAACTAGGCCCACTGATGCGTCTCTTGCGCAGTAGAAATAAAGCACAGACTCTCAGACTAATGTTCAATCATAAAAGATTGAGCTTAGTATGGTGATAACCAGACTAGGTAAAGCCTACATTTGAAACAATTAGCTAGAAATTATACCACATGTCTGCATTCAATGCCACTTCAAAGCCACTTCGAAAGTTTGTTCAGACCCAGTGACACTGGCATCATCGTAACGGAACGTCACACTTCAGCACTCTATTATGCACGATATGGAAATATGTAATGAATGTGTCATGCACATTCTGAGCAATGTAGGGATGCTCGCTCTGGCATGTTTGCCTGCCTGTGTGTTCAGGTGTGTATGTGTGTGTTCAGGAAGATGGTCATGAAGATGCCCACACACACACACCTTCTTGGTTATTCTGGGAAAACACGTCCCATTCATTTAGTCTCCACCTCTCAGATTTTACAGAATTTAAAGGATCTGCTGCCATTGTCGTAGTGTAAAAGACGCCACTGGGTTTTGTGAAGTCCATGCTTTGACAGGTCAAAAGGGAACCTAAACCACTAGGTAAGTGCTTGTGTCTGATTGGCATATAATAGATTAAGCATGCGCTTGGAGGTCTAAGTTTTGCATAAGATTTTGAGAAAATCTTGAGGTTAATGTAAACTAAAACGGTACTCTTCGTGGCCTAGTGCTATATAGTGAATTTGTTGTGAATACAGTAGCATTACAAATGACAACTGCATGACTTTGTAAATACCTGGCCTTTAATTTGCAATGGTAGAGGAATATTCTGCACCTTGTAGGCTTTGAACTTCACATGCCAACTGTTCACATTGAATAAGTATCAGAGACATATAACTGTCATTTCCCTGCCATTTTCAATAGGCAAATAATCATGTTAGATGCAGCACCAAGGATACAAGGATGTTTATTTGTCACATGCATCTGATTATTAATGTAAAGAATGCAGTGAAATTGTCAGTTCCTTCAGCTATTATGCATATGGGGGTGACGGCACCAATATGGCACGTGGCATTTAGCTTTAAGGAGTTTCACAGGTGTTCATTCTGATTATAACATAATTGTTCATGTTAGGACAGAGATTATTCACTGGAACAGATATTGGACTTGAATTTAAGTTTCTGCTCTTATGAATACAGTTGGCTTACTTTTGAGATAATAGAAATATTTGAAACTGGTCAAATTAAATGATCATATTAAAATGTTTATCTGCTGTACGCACGATGCACTGTGGTTGAGATGTTGTTTTAGAGGATGAGATGTTCCAGCCTACCCAAACTATCCACCAAGAGCAGATTTCATATTCTTCAACATGTATTCAATGTGCAATCAATGAGTATATGCGTTTGCGTCCATCTTGTGACATGCTTTCAATTGAATTAAATTCAATTTATAACTCGAGAGTCTGTTTACTTAGTTTACCCTGTGTTTTTCTTTCAGAAAAATGGCTACAGTATCCTCGACTTCAGGCGACTGGAAAACAGGGCTTTTTGACTGTTTTTCAGACATGCCCAGTTGTAAGTCAACTTTACTCTCCCTGAGTTTACATCCGAAGATTTAATATCACTGACCATCTTGACCCTCACTGAAAAATATAAGCACTGGTTATGTTTAATTTAAGCGTACTGTACTAGTAGAAGTGAATAGAAGGAAATTCTGTCTGCCGGTCTTAGACATGCATGGAATTTATCAAGCCTGTTTGTGTTCCTTTTGATGCTGAGAGACAATTGGAAATTGCAGCCAATGTTTAACCACTGGTACTAATTAAATACAATGAATTAAGTTAAACACTGTAGATTATCGTATTAATTATTTCTGTGTTAATGATGAACTACAATAATTTAAAGGCTAAAGTCACTTCCTAAAGTGACATTTGCTTCAAGATTCAAAAAGCTTTATTGACTATCATGTTGCCATGTTATTGTGCAGACTACAAGTACAAACTAAATGCATTATGTGTCTAACCAGAAGTGCAAAAAAAAAAGCAGAAAAGTGCAATGAGTGATATAGAAAGTATAGACAGATGGTGCATAGACAGGACAAGACAGTGCAGTGTAGACAGTTATTACATTCATTTCATACTTATTCATAATTAAGTGAATGGTTGGAACCAAAAGGAACCAAAATGTGGCAGGACTTTTTCTTTCTGAAACCAGACTTTTACACCTCTGCATACATAGACCTATATTTACAGTTGGTCTTGGGTGTTGGCATTTCCTAAAAAAAAAAGAACAGAAAATCAGATAATTAAACTCAATTAATTATAATCAGATAATTATAATAAAAGTGGCGATATCCTAGCACAACACCACTTGATTATGGCATTTAGTGTAAAAGCAATATGACATGGTTGTGGGGATAGTAAAGCCTTGTACCTACGGCCGAATTACAGCCGTGGCGATATCCTTCATATTTCTTAAAAACAAATGGTTGAATATTCACCAATTCTTAGTCTTTGTATTCTTGTCTATGTTTCAAATCACACTGACTGCAGTCTATGTTAAAGAACCCCTCTCGCCATTTGAGTAAAAATGGTCAGTTGTGGGAACCAGATAACCTCACAAATCGCAACCTCCTGTAGCCTCGTCTTTGTTGCCAATGACAAGCTAGCTGGAATCTGACACCCTTTGTGTCTCTCTTCTGCACGCACAAGATGCATTCCCAATTAAGTGGAGTTAGAGAAGTTAGATCTGGTATGTGGTGTAAGGTTGCGTGTAACATGGTGTTGATGCATTTTGACATTGTAAACATTCTCGAGGAAGTGAAAAGCAGGTCACTGTAAAGCTACTATATATAATATACCTTGTGTTTCAGCATCAAATGTAATCTGTCCTTAGTCAATCAGTTATCATTTATTAAGGTCCTATTTTTTAATTAGTTAACCCCCATGGGCATGCCACCCTGCCACACTGATCACACCATCTAGCTTATCCATTAAAGTTCATCACCCAACACAACTGTATATTTAAATGCACATGTACACATTAGAATGTTTGTGCCTCTCACCCTTCCCAGGCTGCTATGCGTTCTGGCTTTTTCCCTGCATGCAATGCCAGACAGCCGACGCGCACGGCTGGAATTTATGCCTGCCTCTGCTGGACTCATTCGCCTGTGGGGCCGTCTCCTACTGCCTGGTCAAGTCCATCCGTGAGAAATATAACATCATTGTAAGTCTGGGTGGGAGAGAAGAGGGCACTGTACAATTTATGTATGTGTTACTGTCTGCCATAAAAAAAAACATTCATTTCTTTGGAAATTAGCTTATTCGCCGTCTCCCTCAGAGTTAGATGAGGATACATAATCTTCCTCACTCTGTCTCAAACCGACTGTATCCTTCCGTGAGTAGCCTACACTTTCGTGCAGCACCCTATGTGCTTACTGGCATAGTGTGCACATTTTAACAGAATAGTGTCGTCTCATATCAAACGCTAACCTCCGTGCACTTCACCGAAATGACGATCGTAACGTTTAAATATGATTTTATTGGTGTCCTCAATTCCACCATGACATGGTCGTACAGTGTCAAAACATGAACAGTTTATGTTGTAACTTGTACTCTTGTACCTCTGTAAATATTGTTTTCCACTGCTGCTGATTCAGATTTCTCTACTGCGATTTCTACGAGTTTGAAAATATTCCCTCCCCGTCCGTTATATAGCCAAGATGGCGTCCGTTAAGGGCGAGAAGTGTCCATCGTTCCACACTCAACTTTTTGACCGTTACGAGTGCACCATCCGGGGACTTGCAGTGCCCTTCGTGTCGTTTGAAGTTTCAGTGTGAACGCCCTCACACACTCAAATTAAGTATTTTAAGTGCAGAAGTGCACCAATTGAGACACAGTGGCTGTCTCTCTAGGCTGTTTTCCACCGAAAATGAATCTAGTGTTGAACTGGTGCCGTTCAAAAGTCTTTGAACCGTGGTGCTATCTAGTGAACCAGCCCGCATTTACACCAGTTCTGAACCGAACCAAGAATGCGTCATCAACAATGGGTGTTGCATGCAAAAGAAAAAGTTAATGAGATGCATAAACGGGAGAATGATATGACCAGTTGTCCCTTAAAAACGGCAGAAACTAGCTGTTTAAAATGCTAGGCAACGTCTGCAGTGCAATGCTAGTTGAATCGCTTTGTTTACTCATGGCAACAGTTGATATGGACGGAAAACTCTCCCCTCTGAAAGGCGCAATGACACGCCCACTCCGGTTCACAGGAAAGTATGTCCATGTGAATCTCGCGTGACATTTCTGTGGTTCAGATTGGGTTGCGGTCTCGAACTGATTCTACTTGTATACAAACTATTCCAAAGTTTACAGACTGCTTGGTGCTTCGTTTTTTGTGTAGACACCTAGATCAAGCTGCTGAAGAGGTTTGCCGCTGTTTTGAGCAATGTTAGTGGTTTAAAAATGCTTAGTTCTCATTCAGGAAATAGCATTTTTTTCAATTTTCGGCAAACTAACACTTTAGATGTATATTTTCTCTCTCTCTCTCTCTCTCTCTCTCTCTCTCTCTCTCCCCCCTAGGGTTCATGTTGTAACGACTGGTTGAAAGTGTGTTTTTGCTACCCTTGTTTGTGGTGCCAGATGTCCAGGGAGCTGAAAATCCGTAACGATGCTCCCAACAACACTGTGATAACCCAGCAGGTGACACGGTCCTAGGTCAGAGAAAAGTGAAGCCACAAACAGGCTGTTGGCGCAGCCATATTCGTGTTGTGTGTAGAAAACCACTAGCATGCACGGAGGCAATCACACTGCTCACATCGGTTGTAGGCCGGAAAAAGAGAAAGACTTTATTTGTGCGCCAGCACTTTATAGGAAACATTACGCATCACGTATGTACAACGTATGACGTATGAGGTCACTCTTAACACCCCCACTTGATCTCATGCTGTATAAATCATAATGTATCCAACTCTTCTAATTGGTATAATGTTAACAAAAATAATCTCACATTTCAATGGTTAAGTTTAGAGCTTACAGTTTACACACCAAACATAAATTGCATAAATCTCTCAATCTTGAACTTTGTCATTGGCTTAGTGAAAACATCAGCCACCATATCAACTGTAGGACAGTATTCAATTACCACTTTGCCATCATTAACTGCTGAACGAACAAAATGATACCTTATATCAATGTGCTTACATCTCTGGCGGCACACTGGATCTTTGGATAAGGCTATTGTACCTTGATTATCCTCAAAAATCTTCACTGGTGCATACTGACAATCATTTTCCATTCCATTCATCAATTGTACAAGATACAAACTCTCTTGGGTGGTCGCAGCCAGCGCCATATATTCAGCTTCACATGTTGATAAAGCAACTGTGGCCTGTTTCTTAGATTTCCAAGAAATGAGTGGACCAGCATTAGTTAGACTAAAGCAATATCCTGTAGTGCTTCGTCTGTCACTCAAATCGGCTCCCCAATCTGAATCACTATATGCCACAAGTTTTAAATCTGTCTCACTTTTCCTGTAACATAACTCATGGTCAATTGTGCCTTTCAGGTACCTCATCACATGCTTAGCTGTTACCCAGTGTTGTTCATTTGGTTCTGACAAATGCTGCGATAGCTTACTCACAACAAAGCTTAAGTCTGGCCTGGTGCATATCATTATGTAAATCAAGCTTCCTACAACCTCCCTGTATGTTCTGGAATCAACAGGGTCAGCATCACTCTTGTATTCTAGCTTCTGTTCACATGGGGTTGACCTTGGCTTACAATCAGACATACCAAATCTATCTAGTACCTTGGATATGTACTTCTTTTGAGACATCTTTACCACTCCTTCTTTCTGATCAAAATCAATGCCTAGGAAGTGTTTCAGCTTTCCAAGATCCTTCATCTTAAATTTCACAGCAAGTGTTTTCTTCACATCATTCAACAAATCATCATTACTAGCAGCAATAATTAGATCATCAACCCATATTACCACTGTTGCTCTTTCTTTTCCGATTTGTTTACTGTAGACACAGTGATCTGCAGGGTTTTGCACAAAATCACTCTCCATTAAATAATCACTCAGCATTTTGTTCCAGTTTCTACCGGACTGCTTAAGACCATACAGTGATCTATTTAGTCTACAGACTAATTTTTCTCCTGTGTTGGATTGCACCTCAAATCCCTCTGGTTGCTCTATATACACTTCACAATCAATAGGAGCATGAAGATATGCCGTCTTGACATCCATTTGATGCAGGTCTAGATCATACTGTGCAGCCATCTGCATAAGTGCACGTATTGATGTCAAATTTGCAGTTGGAGAGAAAGTCTCCTTGTAATCTATTCCCATCACCTGATTGTAACCTTTGGCAACATATCTAGCCTTGTATGTTTCTGACTGATCTGCATTAGTTTTAACTGCATAAACCCATCTTCCTCCTACTTCATGTTTACCTTCTGGTAGGGTAGTCAGTGTGAATGTGTCATTTTCTCTAAGAGAATTAATTTCTTCTTTCATTGCATTAGCCCAAATCTCTGCCTTGGTTGAGCTCATAGCTTCCTTGAAGGTTTGTGGTACATCACACATTCTGTAACAATAGTCAATACTAATTGAAACCTGATCTTTTGACTTAGCATCAGTAATGTACTCAGAGAGGTACTGTGGGGTTCTCCTATCTCTTTTAGGATAGCGAGGCTCATTTCCCTCAATCTGAGTAGTATCATGGCTATCAGAAGTTCCCTGAGATACCTCTGTCTGCCCTTGATTCTCTTCTGTCTCATTTGCTCTTGATCTAGGGTCCACATATCTCTTCCCAAGAAAATCATCATCCAACATCATTGAGTCTGTCTGAGTCTCTTTCTCAACTATGTTCTTTGTGACAAACTTAACTAGTCTGTGTTTCATAACTTTCTTAGTGTCAGGGTAATACACTAGGTATGCAGGGCTATTTTTGTCATACCCTACAAAAACTCCCTTATCACATCGTGAATCCAATTTCTTCCTGTCATGTTTGTATGCGTAGCATACAGTTCCAAAGACTCTCATTCTAGCTAGGTTAGGCTTCTTGCCCGTCAGCATGTAACATGGAGTTTGCTTTGTTCTGCCATTAAAGCATCTGTTGCGTATCACTGCAGCTGTCATTACAGCATACGTCCACAACTCTTTTGGTAAGCTACTCTCAATCAACATGCATCTTGCCATATCAAATAATGTGCGCCAATTCCTCTCAGCCGTGCCATTTTGATGTGGTGAGTATGGTGCTGAGGACTCATGTCTTATGCTATTCCTGTTCAGCAAGGTCTGAAACTCTTGTCCTGTGAACTCAGTGCCATTGTCCGACCTAATACACTTCACATTCCCATAAGGTGCTACATCCGCTAGAAATCTCTCAGTAGCCTTCGCTGTATCACTCTTAGCTTTAAGGAAATACACAAACACTGTTCCTGAGTAGTCATCTGTAAAAGCTAGAGTATATCTAAATCCATCTTTTGCTATGGGGTCTATAGGACCGGCCAAATCTGTGTGTACAAGTTCAAGTGCTGCTTTTGCTCGTGTATCTGGTTCTCTGTTCCTGCTCTGAACAAATTTTCCTTGAGTGCAAATTTCACAATTTAGTTTAGATTTGTCAATTTTACCCTTAATCTGCATTCCCTCTACGACATCCTGCAATCTGGAAACATCATCATAATTACAGTGCCCAAGAATTTCGTGCCAAGTTTGGATATCATAACAGCCGTTACAAAAATCCCCATCATCATTACCATCATCACTAACAGTACTCAAATAATAAAGCCTATTGTGTTCTTTAATGTCAAATTTGGTACCGCTCTCGTGGATGAGTTCGTCATGGCCTTGTTGGAACTTGATTGAAGCTCCGCTGGTTGTTGCTGCTTTTACCGAGAAAATGTCCTGTGGATAAGACGGGATGTACAGCGCATTCTTCAGCTTGGCCTTCACTCGTTTTCCCTCGCGGTTCATCAGGCTCACCTCAGCGTCACCCCTCTTGAGCGCCACGCCGCTTGCTCTGGTGCCGTCGGCCAATTCGATGAAGTGCTTCTCTGGCTGGAACTTCTCGTCAAACTTCTTAAATTTCCCGATGTCCGTGATTATGTGGGACGTTGCTCCCGTATCGACCATCAGTCCTTTCTGTTTCAATCCGTCTATGTCGCTTACTTTGAAAGCATATTCATGTTCATTTATTTCTTCATCAACTGCTTGTTTTACGTTGTCTCTTCGTTTACGCCTGCAAGCTGCTTCGGAATGTGTCGAGCTCTTGCAGTACCCGCACCACTGTGCTTGTCTTTTCTGTCGTTCGTTCGGACATGCCCGGGCCTTGTGTCCCTTCACACCGCAGTTGTAGCATACAACGTCAGGGCCTACCGTCTTCTCTCTCCCTCTCCACGCAGGGGTCGAGGCACTCACTTTCATTACGTTGTCATCAGAGCTAGCACGCAACTTTTCAGTGTCCTCAAAACTTCTAAGCTTAGTCTTAAATTCTGCAAAAGCTAAATGTTCATCGCCCTGTGTAATGTGGATAACGAAGGGCTTAAACGACTCGGGTAACCCCTTCAGAATCATTGCAATCAAAAGTCCATCACTTAGCCTCTCTTCAGCATTCCGTAGTGCTGTAATGGCTGATTCTGCCCGAATAATGTATTCCGTAACAGTCTCGTTTGGAGTCTTTTGCAAAGACGTTAACTCTGTGTACAAGCTAATCACTCTAGGTTTTCCTTTACCTGCGTAATAGTCCTGCAATATCTGGAGAGCTTTTCTCCCGTTGTCCGTTGCATCTCTCATGACAAGGGAAAGGCTTTTGTCATCCAAAAACTGAATCAATTCGGCGTATACCTCCTCATTTTTCTTTCTGTCATTCTCGATATTCTCCTCCTCGTCGTCAGAATCGGGCACGTTCAGTATGGTGTCTTTCAGCCCCAGTAGACGCAAATGTCCAAAAAACTTTGTCTCCCATAACTCATATTTTTTCTCATCTCCGTCAAAGCACAATCTATACCACCGGCTTCCTACATCACGCCTGGGCCCATAACCTATTGGCGCAGCCATATTCGTGTTGTGTGTAGAAAACCACTAGCATGCACGGAGGCAATCACACTGCTCACATCGGTTGTAGGCCGGAAAAAGAGAAAGACTTTATTTGTGCGCCAGCACTTTATAGGAAACATTACGCATCACGTATGTACAACGTATGACGTATGAGGTCACTCTTAACACAGGCACATCCACAACTCCACAAAAACATGTTTATACTTTCATGCTTGCTTGAGGTCTACTGTACCTGCAACACCATGCAGTTCTTTTACCCTAAAGATAATGGCTTCAAACTCGTTTTGATTATCTGCTGACTTGTAGGCCTACTAAGCAGTATTGCAACTCTGTCAATACCAATGTGTGCCTGGGAAGGCTGGTCTTGCACTATTTAGCTTTCTTTTTTCTGGCAAAGTACATGACCCTTTACACATTGGGTACACTGTGGCAGTACCTTGAAACTAGTCGAAACGAAAACTAAACGAAAATAGTCGAAAATTCCTCCTACATTGTGATTTTTTTTAAAGATTGTTTATCTTTATATACTATGGCTGTGTCCGAAACGGAACGCAGCTGCCTACTGCCTCACTGCCTTCACTGCCTAGCGAGTGAGTTGCCGTACAGGGCAACAAGGTAGCAGCTAAAATCTCTGTTTCGGACAGCCTAGCAAGATATCAACATAGAACGCCGATGCTATGTTACCGACAGCTGTGCTTTAGGTGCGTTAGCGTAAATCGCTTTTAGCATGCTAGTCATTGCAAATTAATTGCCACTGATGTGTAATGACCGGACAATTTCTGGAAATGCTTTAAAAACCTGACCAGCCAACGCGGTTCACTTGTTAAGACCCCGGGGGTGGTGTTGTGGAGGAGAGGAGTCGAAATTTGAAGTATAAACATACTTTAGACGTGTAAACAGACATATCGTGATTTTTTGCAAGCTAAATAAAAAGAGGTGAATGGAAGCATTTTACCGTTCACTGACATCATAGTTAAATAGAACTTTTGGACGTTGAAGGCAGCATGAAGGATACATCTAAGCTGCCTTCAAAACTGGGCAAAACGAAGGTATCTTAGAAGGCAGCGTTTTTGTTTCGGACGTGACACGATGCCTCGCTCCCCTGTCAGATATCTTAGATGGCAGCATTTTTGCCCGTTTCGGACACAGCCTATATATATATATCTTTTCTGCTGTACTTGCCTTTTTTGAAAACTTATGACTCAGGTACATGTAACTCCCCAAAATGACCAATTTGTATACATTCCATTAGCCACACCCAACAGGAAGTGTGATATTTGGGATTTTGTGCGATCCGTTTTAACATTATTTCTCCTAGACGGAGAAATATCAAGATGTCAAGATGTTGCTAATTCTTGTGATATGTAGTAATAACCTAAAATGGCAATATGATGAATTTAAACATCCTGCCACATAAATAGGATCTGTGTCATAAATTCACCATTGATTCATGCATTGATTGACATGGCTTAAACTTCACTGTTTGTTGGGGATGATTATGATCATACCTACAGTACTGTACAGTATATACTGTATGTACAAAATAGCTATGTGATCTAGCGCCACCACCTGTCAACAGAAAGAGTGACTTTTTCCACTGCTACATAGCTATACTACTTTGAGACCGTTTACCATTTTAATTTCTTTTTTGGTGTGCATTAAGGGGTGTCCTAATTTTATATTGTGAAGGGATTTTTGATACGTTGAAAAAAAGTAGCCTTGGGGAGAAGATTTATTTGGGTATGGCTCAACGGATTTGTTTCTTGAATTTCCCCATGGGGATCAATAAAGTATCTATCTATCTATCTTGATATCTGCCTCTGGAACCCGAGCCCACCAGCAGACATACTGTATTTGTATGATTTACAGACTGATGACGGATGACACTGGTGGCTGCTGATAGTGGTAAAATATAATTAGTTTGACATGGTTTTGCTTAGATTTGTGAAAATCTAAAATAAATAAATAAATAAATAAAAAATAATAATAAACACTGATTATATCATTGCTGTATCCATTGATAGAGTCTGGTCTGATTTACACCGCAGGTATGATAGACAACTTTCTGCTATTAGTCTGCTAGCTTCCATAAGCTAGTTTAATGTCTTACTCATATACAGTATGTGCTATTTCTTGTGCTAACATCATACGGTAATGATAGTACCATCATTCTTAAAAGATAAGAATAAGGTCTATGAGTTAGCTCCATTTTTATGGCCATATCAAACTGGATTAATTAGCTAAACTTGTGACATTTAAATGAACTATATGTTACCCTTGGGCATAGGGGCCTATGCCTCAGTTTGTATACGTTTAAATTAGGTTTAGTACTACTCTTTACCTTGTACACTCCTACTGTGAACATTCAGCATTCTTAATGCTTGACAGTGGCTTCAGGCCTAAACTAAGTCCATCCACATAAGGTTATGATGTAGGCCTCCTCACTTATGATTTGTGCTGTGCTTATATTACTTTGGCTTGTGCTATTCTTTATTTGCTGTGAATCACTCTCTTTGCTTGCTTTTCTTTTTTGTGTGTGTCACACTCTTTGTGAGGTAGCCGGTTCTAATTGGCCTTTGTGGAGGCCCTTGGATTGTATCAGAGACACTTATATATGAGGAGACACTGCACTGGAAAAATCGCCCATTGAAAAGCATGGGGTAACTTCGTAACGCGAAAGATGGCGGTTGTTTACACCGGTTGGCTATGGTTTGCACGTCCCGCCTCTTCCAGTGCCGTTGCTCCAATCATTTGGCCGATCCTTGGCGGTCACGCTTTTTGAAAGCTGCGTCGTGAAGAATAGAGCATGCGCAGTCCAAAATTACCAGTAAGAAAAAGGCTTTTTAAGCGTTAATTTGATACAAAACCACCAAACCTTTTCAGCGATTTTAGTCAGAATTTCATCGCGATTTCAAACATGTGATTTGTATGTCTCTTACACCTCGGAACATGGACATCCAGCTCTCTCCCCATTCATTTAGATAGAGCCTGGTCTTGTTCCGGTCAAAGTCGCTGCCCGACCCCATGGCCAATATGGCTGCCGAGTGACGTGACTTGCTTTAAAAAGACTTTGATTGTATTCACCCTATTATGCCCCGCCCATTTTTAACAGCCTTTTTTCTTCCGCGTTGTGTTCGAACTTCTGGTCAGCTAGTTCCGGTTAGCTAGTGTAAGGTACCGTACCTATGGATGTTACCTGGGCAGAGACAAGCGATGCTGTTAATTGTAGTGGAGGTGAAATGTTACTACACCCTAGTCTAATAACAGAGTGGATGGACGACATGAGGAGATGGCCCCCTGTGATGTACGGCGAGGTTGTCATTTCGCACAAGCTCTTGATATTTTGCAGTGCTCGCTGAGCACTGGGTTGCCTGGTCACACAGCAGAGGTTGGAGAAGTAAAGGTCTTGCAGCATAGTCGTGATCGGTCATGCATTGATCCTCCCACTGTGTTCCGATGTCGCGATGTCCATCACCCTCGGGCTCGAGCTCAGGCTTAGCCTCAGCAGCATGCTGGTTGATGCCTCTATGAAAATGAGTCAGTTAAAACTAAGATTCATCCGTGTTGTCATGGCTTAACTAAGGTTAACACTATTTTAAAGCATTTACTCCTAAACTACAATCGTTTAAAACTGTGTTGACAAGCAGTCGGTAACAGATAGTTACCACAGATGTAGCTAGCTGCTAACTCGCGTTAGGGCAAAGTATGTTCAGATAACTTACCTGATCGCTTAACAAGCTGTCGTCGCAGGCGTCGCACCGGAGCTTCATAGCCAAGCCATTTCTCAGGATAGGTAGGTCACATATAAATGAGCTATAAATAGCGGTATGAAGAACACACACGCACACACATTTAAAATGTTAACTTGCTGACCGGCCGACCAATCAGTCTAAATTCAGTCCCGGCTGATTAACAATCAGTTCAACAGTTCACTCATATCACAGTAGCATCATAATGGTACACTGTAGTTGCAGTAATGTTATAATAATGTTACATAGCAGTCACAGATAAACCCACTTTCACCAGAAATGTTTGTTTAGTATAGTCCATTATTACAATAGTGCAATTATTGACACATTTAGCAAAATATTACTGTCTCCACAATTACAATTCTGACGCAAAATGGCTATAGACGTTAATGTTACCGTTTCAACCATGTCCTTGCTGAAGTGATAGTATTGGTATGGTGTTATAACAAATATCTGCACAGTTGAATATTGGGAGGGACAGTCGGTCTGTGGGGTTGATTGGCCCTACCAGTAGCAGATAGACAGTCTGTAAGCTTTAGGGGTCTGCAGTCTGTCTAGAGACAGTCTGTCTGTGGAGTTGATTGGCCCCACTGGCAAATAGACAGTCTCTAAGCTTGGTGCAGTCTGCAGATAGACAGTCTATGTCTATGGGGTTAGTCAGTATCAGATAGACAGTCTCTGTGGGGTCAGTCAGTAGCAGATAGACAGCAGTGATGCACGGGTACGTGTCTGAACGACCCACCGTTTACAACTAACCCGACCGCAACTCGGACCCGCTTATTGTAAAAAGTAGTCTAACTTAGTCGTAGCGTTATTGAGCTACGCAAAATTGGTATCTCACATGTAAAACGATAATACATATTGCCTAATTATATATAGCCTATAATTGCTCAGAATTTGGGAAACATGCATTTAGTCTACCTTTTTTTGTTCCGTGTCAGCATTCATCCAAAAATTAGGCTATTTGACTCAACATTTAACATAATTAGCCTAAGGATTTTCATATACAAATTCTGTTTCAGCCGTTCCTCACATGAATGCCTTGAAGCTCTCCCAAGCATGAAATGCATGCATGGAATATTATTAAGAACCTCTTTATTAACGTCTTCATCAATGGACCAAAACAAAAAACAAAACCCATAGAGCCCGATTGAGTGCATCATTGCAGCGAGATGAAACCTTTATTGCACGAAAGAGCAGACGTGGGGCTTTCCAACAAGCCACATTATAAGTTGCGCAAGGACGCACATTGCATGCATGCTCATACCAATTGTAGGCTATATGCCTTGATGACATTAAATTAAGAAGTATTTCCTGATTTGGGAAACTTTTAGTTTATTTTTCTTTCCATAATACCATTCGATCTTGCTGCAAATGATCAGACTTGAGAAGCATGCATTGCATCGGCAACTTCGCTGCTCAGTAGCCGAATTTTCTGTCGAGGAGGTCAGCAGTTAGAGAAAAAAAGTTGCAGATCATAGACAAAGAAAGCATATGCTCTGAGAACAGAACAGAACTGCATGTCAAGTGTAGTCGAGGGTCTGTCTACGCAGAAACAACAAGTGCATTTCTACATTATAATACATTCGTGACAAAATGTGGGGGAAAGAAGGGAAGAGACCGGACAACTGCAGCTCCATAGATTTAAAAGTTTGGCCTACACCGGGCCAGAGCGGTAGATAAAACAGAGTGGCGACACTCCCATAGACCTCCAGAGGAAACAATGGCGGACGTTTTTTCAGGCTACTTCCGCGTTATGGAGAGCTCAACAGTTCTTAACAGTGACATTCGCGGAGTTTGCCTCATTCACTTCCATTGGTGTCTGCCTAACTTTGTCAGCGGTAAGTAAACGAAAGCACGACCTTTTTTGAAATTGTTATATATTTCCTATATAAACTGTACCAGTATGTACTCGTAGTGTTATTCGAGTTGTTTGTGCTGCTCGTTTAGCTGTTATTTTTGTATCTAAGTTATGACCGAAATTTCAGAGCATAACGTTACGTTAGCCTACAAAGCTAACCTTAGACGTGGAGGGAGGCTAGCTTAAATGTAATGCTCCCATGTCAATAAGGAATGTCAGACATATCACACTTGGTTACGCTACTGTAGTAGAGCAACGTTAGATAATATATGGGGTTATCAAGGAGTTTGTATGACATTTATAATCCTATTTGCTGAACCTGATGGCGTTAGCTATGTTAGCTAGTCAGCTCACGCACATTCGAAATGCAATGAAGGGGGAACAGTAACGTGATCTTAATGCATGCAATGGCATCAGATGTGCTCGTTATCAACGAGTTTGTGATTAAGTTGTTCTTCAGATGAACAGTGGAACTAATTAATGGGATGACATTTCATTTAGACCTGATCTAGCTTGTTAGCTTGCTAGTTGGAATGTTTCATGGCACTATGAAGTGAACCTGAAGCTAAACTTGAGATCAGAGAGCATGATATTAACTCGGGTAGCAGCTACATCTCTTCACAACAGAAATTTCAGTTATGAACTTCAGGGAGCTGTAGAAGCAAAAACTGTACAATACTCTCCTGCCGTGTGTCACTTATAACTGTCCAGTCCTGCCCCTAGTGCCACTACTGTTCCAACTCGGGAGTCGGGACAGTGGCACGAGACTAGAGCTTGGGATAGGGGCGCGTGTACAGTGCAGTACTTCTTTTTGTCTCAACTGCTGTTGGATGTCAGGTTGCAGTCCATATTATTCTACATCGAATGTACATTTCTGAGGTCTATATCACCACAGCAGGTCGATGTATTTGATGGAATAATTTTTATTGCAATGACTATCTTGCAGATGCTGAAAGTGACGTGACAAGACATTGTCTTCAATTAAGTGGTCCTTGTAAGTATAATAATTTTCTTTCTTTTTTTTTTACCTTGTATGGATAACTGAAAAGTGTAGGTTAATGATGCTCTAAGGGCAGAATTAGGTCCATCCATAAAATAAGAACAATGTTTGCAATGATGTAGCCTATAGTCTAGTTAGGTGTAGTGGGTATAGGCTAATCAATTCCAAATGTTAATATTTTAAGTGGGTAGAGATGGTAATGCTTTTAAGTGGGTATACTATCTCTCTCTGTAGCAGTGCCACTGCTTTGGTTGACACCATAAGGGATTCGGTCGTCCTTGCCCGGACCAACTGCTCCACTTTACTGATGATATTGAAGGCCTCCTGCAGTGGACAGTAAAGGGTATCTCTCTTAAATTCCTACAGTTGTAGCAGTACACTACATTTGCTGCCAGCACAGTCATTGTTGTCTGTACAGCATGCTGGCATTCCTCACAAAGTCAGTTACTGATTACCCTCAGTATTGTTCTTATTACAATAAGAAAAGTCTCCTTGTGTTGATGAATGCAATGGCTAAAGTGCAGTGATTTCTTATAGCCTGTCAGCTTTTTATTCTCAAAATAACTGTGAAAGATATTGTTGGGAATCATTGGTGTTATAAAAGTTATAAGGTGTGGCACCCCCAACCAACCTCGAAGGGGTCGGCCGTGTATGGGTATGTAAAACTCTTGCTGGCCTTCTGCTTTTGTTTATGCTAATACCTTGATGTGGCATCTGTGAATGTATTGTACCAAGTATACACTGACTTTTACCTGCTCTCTCCATTTTCCACTGTGCCTGTTCTTGCCTAGGACCAAGGATGCAGAGTATGCAGAGTATGAGTATGTGTAGTATTGACTGAAATTATCAGAGAAGGTCATTTTTTATGGTTTAGGTCCAAACGAAGGGACCCTTCCAACCTCAGCATCTCCAACACCTCCTGTCACACCTCCAGCCAAATGTGCTACATCTTCCTCAGTTAACCTTCTTGTAGGTGTGCATGTCCAGCATCCTTTGCACATTAATGTCTTTAGTTGTCTTTAGTTGTTCACACACGGTTGTTCAGATTTGGGAATCTGAAATGTTTTTCAGAATGTCTTTGAAAATATAAATGGGTGTTAACCCTCCTTTTTATATTGCAGTCTCACCATATCTCCCTTACGCCTTTTCTGTGTGTATTCCTGTTCTTGATGTTGTTAAAACACACTTGTTCCACACATTGAAAATGTAATAAACAAATGTATTGAAAACTCAAAATGTATCAGTCATCCTTTTTATGCTGTTCTAAGTGCTTTCTTGAAACAGATGATTGCTTATTGAGTTACAATGTTATTGAAACAGTGGGTGTCCTGAACAAACTTTACTTTAACATACACACTTTTAACATTTTGGCTGTTATTTATCGTTCTTTGTTAATGTATTTTTATATGTTTATGGCTTAATCTGAAAATATTACTAAGGCTGTGTGGTGGCTATATTTAGGCTATTCCTTAAAATAAACAAATTAACAGATTGACTGCATTGATCTGACTTTTAACGTATAACCTGTTACTGGTTACCATATATTATTTGCTAGATGTTCATGGCTTACTCCTAAAATTGTGAAGGCTGTGGGTGTGTAGGCCTATAGGGTGGCCACCTTCATCTCATCAAAATAACTGGAGAGGACACTGAACATCTCAAATACCACGGTAACATTGGATACAAAATACATACATTTCAACCATGTAAGTTTATTATGCATGACGACTAACTGGCAAATCACGGAACCAGGAATGGAGCTGATGCCGAGGTAGGCTAAATGGCAATGTCAGCTACCATAGAATAGACTATTTCAGAACGATGTTTGCAGAGCAAACTTGCGATATGTCATGGGCACTAATGTAAACATGCTAACCCACGTTATAGCACTTCAAATTGAACTCGTGTTTGGTTTGTTTCGATGTTTCCCGTGATCATTGCTGTCTATCCCATAGAAATAACATGGCAGCGCCAGGGCTGTTAAGAACTGTTGTAGCGTACATGAACCACGTGACGGCGCGGCGGCGACTTCAAAGAGTGTCGCAACTCTCTCTATCTATGGCTCTGCACCGGGCCCTTGGTGCAGGCCAATCAGCAGCCAGCCCGTTTCCTCTCCAACGGCCTGAAACTCAGAGACAGAGACACCTGGTGGCAGGGTGGAACTCTGCACCCCACAGCGACATGGGGCCGTGACAAGATACATGAACCACATGACCTTGTGGCACTAACAGGAAAGAGTGTCGCAACTCTCTCTTTCTATGATTCTGGAGTAGCCTGTTGCGTGCAAAGTTTTACCTGACATTTCAGACATATCAGGCGGAGAGCCAAGACAAACAATACACAATAGTATCTGTGGTACAGAGTACTGAAGACAAACACAGTAGTATCTGTGGTACAGGTATAGCGTAGCCATGGAGCCTGAAGCCATGGCTATGGCATGGCAGTCATTTCACTGGATCTAAATGAACCAATCTAACCATAGAGGTGGCTTTCTTAATCTTTTTAAATATTTTTACAACATTTCTAAAACATTTTACACTGTAGGAATAACATACTACAACACATACTCATACCAACACAAAAAACTATCATGTCATGAGACATTCTTCCCTGAAAGAGACTGCCAGAAAATCCGTATTATGTGGCTAAGCTGCTGCCTAGCAGGTAAAACATGTTTAAATGTTTAAGTAAACCCTGCCTGATCTGCCTACTTGGATTTCGCCCTGCAACTCAGGCTGGGAACCTGCGCATCTCCTGCTTCCTGTCCACATCTTCTGGGTCCAGTCACAAACGTACTTATCCAAAAGGCTCACCCGTATCATTGGTCAGATTGGTTGATGGACTATCCAAAAGCGTACAGAGTCATTGAACTATGCCCACTGATGTGCCTCTTGTGCAGTGGAAATAAAGCGCAGACTCCTCAGACTAATGTTCAATCTTAAAAGATTGAGTTTAGTATGGTGATAGCCAGACTAGGTATAGCCTACATTTGAAACAATTGGCTAGAAATTATACTACATGTCTGAATTCAATGCTATTGAAGCCACTTCGAAAGTTTGTTCAGACCCAGTGACACATGCCATCATCGAAATGGAACGTCACACTTCAGCACTCTATTATGCACACGATATGGAAATATGTAATGAATGTGTCATGCACATTCTGAGCAATGTATGCTCGCTCTAGCATGTCTGCCTGCCTGTGTGTTCAGGTGTGTATGTGTGTGTTTCAGGGTTGGGTTCTGGTTAGACGAGCTATTGCAGGGTCAGATTTTGACCAGTCATACGGGAAGTTTGAGGGAAGAACCTTTGGTCTGGAGTCACTTCATTGAGAAGTCTCTGCTCAAACAAGATGTCTTCGGGCCAATCAGATGAGCCACAGCGTAGCAGTCATCTACATGGGGCGTGTTCATTACCATCAGGAACATGGTCATGAAAACGGCCACACACACACACACACACCCCCCTCGTTGGTTATTCTGGGAAAACACGTCCCATTCGTTTAGTCTCGACCTCTCAGATTTTTCAGAATTTAAAGAATCTGCTGCAATTGTCTTAAAAGACGCCACTGGGTTTTGTGAAGTGCATGCTTTGACAGGTCAAAAGGGAACCTACACCAATAGGTAAGTGCTATAGATATTGAGAAAATCTTGTCATCTTTGTGGCCTGCTGCTAAATAGTGAATTTGTTGTGAATACAGTAGCATTACAAAGCACTACTGCATGACTTTGTTAATCCCTGGCCTTTAAAGAAATATTCTGCACCTTGTAGGCTGGGCACTTCACATGCCAACTGTTCACATTGAATAACTATCATCAGAGACATATAACTGTCATTTCCCTGCCATTTTCAATAGGCTAATAATAGATCTAATCATGTTAGATGTAGCACCAAGGATACAAGGATGTTTATTTATCACATGCATATGATTCTTAATGTAAAGAATGCAGTGAAATTGTCAGTTCCTTCGGCTATTGTGCATATGGGGGTGATGGCACCAATATGGCAAGTGGCGTTTAGCTTTAGGGAGTTTCACAGGTGTTCATTCTGATTATAACATAATTGCTCATGTTAGAACAGGGATTATTCACTGGAACTGTACTTAAATAGAAGTTTCTGCTCTTATGAATAAAGAAAATTGGCTTACTTTTGAAATAACAGAAATATTGTAAACTGGTCAAATTAAATGATCATATTAAACGTATTCACCTGATGTGCTGTGGTTGAGATGTTGTTTTAGAGGATGAGATGTTCCAGCCTACCCAAACTATCCACCAAGAGCAGATTTCATATTCTTCAACATGTATTCAATGTGCAATCAATGAGTATACAATGAGTAGGCCTGTGTCTGTCTTGTGACATGCTTTGAATGTAATTTAAAAAGCTTGAGAGTGAGAGTTACTTTTTTGTTTTACCGATTGTTTTACGCACCCAACACCTTATATTTTACACAGAGTTGAGCGCACCTACTTGTGGCCTGGGCCTTTAGTTTCCCCTGTGTCTTTCTTTCAGAAAAAATGGCTACATCCACAGTGATTGTGACACAACCGACTTCAACCGAATGGAAAACAGGGCTTTTTGACTGTTGTTCAGACATGGCCACTTGTAAGTCAACTTTACTCTCCCTGACTTTACATCCATAGATTTAAGATCAGTGACCATCTCAACCCTCACTGAAAACTATAAGCACTGGTTATCTTTCATTTAAGCATACTGATAGTAGAATGGTGGAATCAGTAACAAGAAATTCTGTCTGTTGGTCTTAGACATGCATGCAATTTACCAAGCCTGTTTGTGTTCCCTTTGATGCTGAGAGACAATTGGAAATTGTCGCCAATGTTTAACCACTGTAACTAATTAAAGATAATTAATTAAGTTAATCACTGTAGATTATTGTATTAATTATCATGGTGTTAATGATAAACTGCAAAGATTTTAAGGCTAAAGTCACTTCCTAAAAGGTTTACAAAACGCTTTTGCACACCTCTTTGGTAGGGACAGGTGCGTCGGAATAGGTTACCCAGTTAAACTTGTGAAAGAGAATCCCGCACACTGTCCATAACGCATGCATACATTTATTTACAACGTTTCGGTCATAGACCTTCCTCAGGTGAATTTCTGAAGGAAGGTCCATGACTTTCTAAAAAGTGACATTTGCTTCAAGATTCGAAAAGCTTTATTGTCTAATGTGTTGCCATGTTAGAACATGTTCTTTTGATTGAAGACAGGGTGTGCGTGATGTGTCAGTAGCATGAGCGTTGTATATGCCTTGCATTGAGAATGAAGGATTGGTTTGTATAATGACTTTTTAGCCATATGCACTCTGAACCTTCTTCCTGATGGTAATAGCTCAAAGGGGCTGGAGGGGGTGGGAGGATGTTGGGATGTTGTGTAGAATGCAAATCAAAACAGAAGGTGATCATCTGTGAATCTCATACTGTTAACCCATATTTAGCTGCAAAAAGTACATAGACAAATGGTTTGTTATAAAATTACAGATTTGCCTGTCATGGAAAATATTTAGTTCTTGAATTTGTTGCCAGGAACATTTTTGTAAAAAGTTACCACACAACATTCCATGTCATTCAATTATTTACCCCGCCCACCCACACCCACACCCACAGATGTGAAAGTCTGGCTTCGGAAAGTAAAAGTCCTGTCATACATTGGTTCTAACAGTGTGCTAAACACATTCGATTAGACTCAACTTTATTGTCATTGTGCTGGGTACAAGTACAAAGACAACTAAATGCAGTTTGCGTCTAACCAGAAGTGCAAAAAAGAAGAAAAGTTCAATGTGATATAGAAAGTATAGACAGGTGGTGCATAGACAGGACAAGATGCATACTGTAGTGCAGTGTAAACAGTTAATTACTGTGTGTCCACACCGCCGGCGACTTGAGCTACCAAAATCGCTCAGGACGCCCAGTAAAGGACGCTGTGGGAAGCTGGGATCAGCTTGGATCCTTTGCCAACCGCGTCACAGCTCATTACCATAAAGTTAAACCACTTTCAACTTTCTCTAGTCGCTCAAGACGCCCAAAACGCGACGCCGACGGATTGGTCGCTGCTGGCAGCTGAGAGAAGCCGGCTTCCATTGAAAATGAATGACTTTCGGAATCTTTGGAAGCTCAAGTCGCCGGCGGTGTGAACACACAGTTAGGTGAATGGTCGGAACCAAAAGGAACCAAAATGTGGCTGGACTTTTACTTTCTGAAAGCTGGCTTTTACACCTCTGCATACAAACACTTGGTTAGTAATAAGATAATTATGTGCGTCACGTAAATTAATTGGATAATACAACAGTTAGGTCCGGTCGAGTAATTTTTTTCATTTTTGATTGGATGAGAGACATTCTATGAGTCATCATCACTAGTGGCGATATCCTAGCACAACACCACTTGATTATGGCATTTTGTATGACATGGCTGTGGGCCTAGATAGTAAAGGACATCGCCACAGCTACTGGCTTGTACCTACGGGCAAATTATAGCCGTGGCGATATCCTTCATATTTCTTTTAAAAAGAATTGATGATTCACCAATTCTTAGTCTTCTTGTTTATGTTCCAAATAACATTGATTGCAGTCTAAGAACCCCTCTCGCCATCTGAGTAGAAATGGTCAGTTGTGGGAACCAGATGACCTTTGTTGACCTTTGTTGTCAATGCAAGCCAGCTGGAATTTGACACTCTTTTTGTCTCTCTTCTGCGCGCACAAGATGCATTCCAAATTAAGTGGAGTTAGAGAAGTTAGATCTGGTACAGTATGTGGTGTAAGATTGAGAGGACCCTGTCATCATTGCGTGTAACATGCATGGTGTTGGTTTATTTTGATATTGTAAACATTCTCGCTGAAGAGTGAAAAGCAGTCTACTGTAAATTATGTATTGGCTACATCTGGGAGCACCCTCTGCCCTTTGGTACCTATGATGTGCGTGGTGGGAGAGGCGGCAACAATAATGATAGCTTTCTAAGTTAGCTAAACAGGAGCTTAGCAAGCTATTAAGCTATCCAGTAGTGCACAATTGAAACTCAGGAATAATCTTCCCAGTTATGCACATGAAATACTTACCTTGTGTTTTACTTTCAGCAATATCAAATGTAATCTGTCTTTAGTCAATCAGTTATCATTTAATAAGGTACTTTAATTAGTTCACCCCCATGGGCATGCCACACTGATCACACTATCTAGCTTATCCATGTAAAGTTCATCACCCAACACAACAGTACATTTGAATGCTCATGTACGTACACATTAGAATGCTTGTGCCTCTCACCCTTCCCAGGCTGCTTTGCGTTCTGGCTTTTCCCCTGCATGCAATGCCAGACAGCCGCCGCGCACGGCTGGTGTTTATGCATGCCTCTGCTGGACCCATTTTCCTGCGGGGCTGTCTCCTGCTGCCTGGTCCAGTCCATCCGTGAGAAATATAACATTGTTGTAAGTCTGGGTGGGAGAGGAGAGGGCACTGTACAATGTATGTTATGTGTTATTGTCTGTCCTGTCTTGCTGACATCAGGGGCCATGTCTGAAACAAGTGTTCTTACTTTCACATGTTCTCCGTTAGATCTACATCTTTGCCTTCTATATCCATGAATATAATCAGTGAAGCAGAGGATTGGAAAACATTACCACATTTACAAACATTTATAAACATTTATTTACTTTCGAAATGAGCTTATTCACCGTCTCCCTCAGAGTTGATAAAAATGATACATAATCTTCCTGTCTCTTTGTGCGCAGCAACTTAATCTGACAAAGTTACCGATAGCCTAGTTTAGCATAGCTCATTTAGTTAGGCGGAACCAGCTAGCCTATAGTTCACAAAAGTGCAAAAAGAACTTATTTATTTATTTATTTATTTATTTACCATTTACATGTTGTGTAGTGTACAACATATTTCAATTAAATTTATTGGAAATGATTTGGATTATTTGGATTAACGACCAAGTATGGAGACACAAAATAAAACGTGGCGCTTTTCTAAGCGGGTAAGAAAGATAACTACACTATATTGCTGAATAGCACTTGAAAGCACTTCAACTCGACACAGTAATATCATCACTCTTGGATTTTCAGTTTCACTTTGGAGTGAGGACGTTACTGCAAATTGTAGTTTTAGTTTGTAGTTTATTTATTTATTTAATTAAATAAATAAACTAAAGCCTTAAATGTATATTTTGTGTATTCTCTCTCTCTCTCTCTCTCTCTCTCTCTCTCTCTCCCTCCCAGGGTGGTTGTTGTAACGACTGCATGAAAGTGTATTTTTGCTACCCTTGTTTGTGGTGCCAGATGTCCAGGGAACTGAAGATCCGTAACAGGGCTCCCAACAACACTGTGATAACCCAGCAGGTGACACGGTCCTAGGTCAGAAAAAAGTGAAGCCACAAACAGACACATCCACGACTCCACAAAAACATGTTTATACTTTCATGCTTGCTTGAGGTCTACTATACCTGCAACACCATGCAGTTATTTTACCCTAAAGATAATGGCTTCAAACTCCTTTTGATGATCTGCTGATTTGTACAGAGTCCTATAGGCAGTATTGCAACTCTGTCAATACCAATGTGTGCCTGGGAAGGCTGGTACACCGTGGCAGTACCTTGACATATTTTGGAGAAATGTCAAGATGTCAAGATGTTGCTGATTCTTCTGACATGTTACAAGATAATTTGTCAACTATAATTTGTTTTCTCAGAGAGTTTTCTTCACCCTTCCTGCCTTGTTATGTTGTAATATCCTAAAATGGCAATATGATGAATTTTAACATCCTTCCACATAAATGGGATTTGTGTCATAAATTCACCATTGATTCATGCATTGATTGACATGGCTTAAACTTCACTGTTTGTTGGGGATGATTATGATCATACCTACAGTACTGTACAGTATATACTGTATGTACAAAATAGCTATGTGATCTAGCGCCACCACCTGTCAACAGAAAGAGTGACTTTTCCCCACTGCTACATAGTTATACTACTTTGAGACCGTTTACCATATATTTTTTTATTTTTAGATTATTTTAGATTATTTTTTTGGGCTTTTTATGCCTTTAATTGGACAGGACAGTAGAGAGTATGACAGGAAACGAGCAGGAGAGAGAGTAGGGGTGGGATCCGGAAAGGACCACGGGGCGGGAATCGAACCCGGGTCGCCGGCGTGCGGCGCAGGCGCCCCAGCCAGCCGCGCCACGGCTGGGGCCAACCGTTCACCATATTGATTTCATTTTGTGGTATGAATTAAGAGATGGGTGTCCTTATTTTATATTGTGAAGGGATTTTTTGATACATTGAAAAAAGTATGAGCACAGTTGAATATTGGGAAGGACAGTCTGTCTGTGGAGTTGATTGGCCCTACCAGTAGCAGATAGACAGTCTGTCTGTGGAGTTAGCCTGTAGCAAATAGCCAGTCCTTCTGTGGGGTCAGTCAGTAGCAGATAGACAGTTTCTAAGCTTGGTGTGGTCTGCAGATAGACAGTCTGTCTGTGGGGTCAGTCAGTAGCAGATAAACAGTCTGTCTGTGGGGTCAGTCAGTAGCCTAGTCAGTAGCAGATAGACAGTGTGTCTGTGGGGTTAGTCAGTAGCCTAGTCAGTAGCAGATAGACAGTCTGTCTGTGGGGTTAGTCAGTAGCAGATAGACAGTCTGTCTGTGGGGTTAGTCAGTAGCCTAGTCAGTAGCAGATAGACAGCCTGTCTGTGGGGTTAGTCAGTAGCAGATAGACAGTCTGTCTGTGGGGTTAGTCAGTAGCAGATAGACAGTCTGTCTGTGGGGTTAGTCAGTAGCAGATAGACAGCCTGTCTGTGGGGTCAGTGAGTAGCAGGTAGACAGTCTGTAATTAGGTCTGGTGTTGCCCCCTGTGTACTTAAAGACAGGGGTCTCCATGGAAACCAACACACACACAGGAGGAGCTGAGAAGAAAGGACGTGTGAATGGAGAGAGGAAGAGGAAGAGGAAGAAGAGAGGAAGCCCACATGTGAGACCTACTGTATATGAGGGGACAAGCTGGGTGTGTGAATCGACTGTGTATGTGTGCAGTCTCACACCGTCTGTCTGTAGCACGCACAAAACACTCACACACACACACACACACATACTTACACACACACACACACACACACACACACACACACACAGAGAGAGAGAGAGAGACACACACACACACACACACACACACAAAGTACTCACTCTCTCCCTCTCACACACATATTACACACACATATATATACAAACAAACACACACACACACAGAGCCACCTCCCTACCCCCCCTCCACGCGGAGAGACAGCATTCGTCCTAATTCAGTTAACCCCCTACTCAAACCATTGTTCAAAAGTCAGCCATTATCTTGCTGCCATGAGGCGCTCGGTGTGAGAGCTCCCTGCAGGACAGGTAGCCCTCTGAGACTGGGAGCTTTTGGTGTGGAGGGCTGATGATAGACGTCCTCCCTCCAGGAAAGTAATGCAGACATGTAGGCCACTCTGCATGCCCTCGCTGTCAGAAACACACACTGTATGCACACACACACGCGCATGGAGATTTGAAGAGTTGGAGTGGCACTGTGTGTGTGAAGATGGCAATCCTTTCACTCCACTCAGATTATACGATTTTTTTTTTCTGTGCTAATATGCTGCATATGGCAATAAAAGGCCATTTATTATTCAGTTAACCATGTCCAATCTCCTGCAGTTTCACTTCATAACCTTTGGAGACTGCCCCATCAGCAGGAAACCACTGAATAGCACAGTGTGTCCTCATCAGTGTGTGTGTGTGTGTGTGTGTGTGTGTGTGTGTGTGTGTAAAATCCTCACTGAATACCAAGCCAGATTGCAGAGAACGTGGGATGGCTCTGGACCTAACCTGTCAAATATTATTATTATTATTATTATTATTATTATCATCACTATTGTTATCACTATTGTTGTTATGATTATTGCTATTGATGTTGTTGTTGTTGTTGTTGTTGAAATGGTTGGATCCTGTTCTGGTTTGGACATGGCCCAGCTCCAGGTGATTCCTCTGGGAGGAGTCCAAAGCTTTCATACGTCAGCACACACACACACACACACACACACACACACACACAAACACACACACTTGGAGATACTCATGCGTTTAACGACATCCTCGTTAAAAACGAGAAGCGAGAATATGAGGCAAGGTGTGAGAAGGCACACCCAGAGGACCCATCCATAGTGGTAGAACCCCACCCCACCCCACCCCGCCCTCACCGCCGATGATAAAACAACGAACAAACCAAAAGCAAAAATTAACGACAGTGTCTCACGTAGCCTTTCCTTCCCTCCTCAATCATCTGTACAGAAAACACCTCCTACAGGCATTAAAATAAGCATATCAATTATGTACCACACCTTAATCTCCTAGCCGGGCCCCTGATATTAACTTGCCATCAGAACCACACACATCCCCATTCAAGCACACACACACACACACACACACACACACACACACACACGTACATACACACACACACACGTACATACACACACTGTTTTGTTAATAAAGCCCCTGCAAACATTAATATGGGTCCCTTCATCGGAGCTGTGTGTATCGGAGGTTTCAAATGAGCTGCTTAGGGACCAGGGGTGCGCCGCCGTGCCGGATCACTCAGCCATAATTGCCCGTGTTTGCCGTCCCCTCCGAGGTCGAATCAGGGAATTCTCCGAGGTCCAATAAAAAGGCTGCCGCCGCCCTCGAGAGGAGGCGCTCATTTTTCACGTGCGATATTTTCATTTTTCTGCCTGCGCCGACAGCTGGCATTAGATTAAGAGCTAACCAGAGGTAAGCCCCCAGCAAATGGCAGAGTCTTGAAGGGCAAATGCCCCCCTGAATTCATCATACACAGAAGCCAAGAAGCAAACCTCCTACACCAAACACACACACACACACACCAGGCTCAAACCCCATCTGATCCCCCCACTAGTAAACACACACACACACACACACACACACACACACACACACACACACACACACACATATACACATACCAGGCCCCATCTGACCACCCTTCTCCCTGTTCCCCTGACAGTACTGACCTTAAGGGTACTGTTTGAAAAATTCTCCCCAGCCCACTCCAGACACAGCCACACAAATACACACAGACATGTACACACACAGGCATATGCTTAGCGTAAACACCAGCACTTGATCCACCCCAAATTTACATAATATTCCAATACAATCACATTCTCTGTTGTAGACCAGACGCCAACTAAATGTAACCCCGTCCACAAAATCTGAGGTTGGAAATTCATTCTGGACCAATCGAATCATCAGGGCGACCTTTATACAATCACCACCAGATGAGCAGTGGTGTCTATTTCTTTCACATGACCTGAACACACGACTGGCCTCTTTAGGATTCACGGTAAGCTATTTTGTTGCTGTGATTGGTTACTGTAGGTCTGTCCAATTGTGTGCAGAGGCCTTTCCCCCCTCCTATATAACACGCTCCATAATCACATATCGTCACAAAGCTTCGGTTCCAGACTCCAATTCTGAATAGAATTTTGAATATGGCTACGTCAGGCTTCCGTTGTAGGCTAGCTGTCTGACCAGTGATTTTGTGTTATACATCATTTCATTAAAAAAAAAAAAAAGATCCTATGCATCTTCACTATGAGTACTGAATCTCTTCTGAAGTGACTAGCCTTCTCTATGAGTTAGACATCAGATATTACATTTTGTCCAGCAAAGACAAAAATGTGGTCCAAATGTGCAGGTGTGGTGGCAAGGTCCATGAAATGAAATTAATCTTTGCGCACATTTGTGCAAGAATTTGGTCAGTAAGAGATGTTTCATTCCCGAGACGCTGGCCCCCTGTAGGAGCCTGTGAGAAACTCTGCCAACATTCTATCAGACTGACTAATGTTTACACGAGACTTAATGCTCTCCTTTACAAAGAGGGGTAGAGCCTCCTGTGTGATGGGTGTCTGTGCATCTGTATCCACGTGTGCGTGTGTGTGTGTGTGTGTGTGTGTGTCTGTGTGTGTGTGGCTCCTGTATGCATGAGGGGTAAACTCTGATGTGTGTGTGTGTGTGTGTCTGTCTGTGTAGGAGGAGGAACATCAGACTCCTGTCTCCCAGGAGAAGTTCTGCCAGGCGGCCCAATTCCTCACTGTGGCAGCTTCATACAAAGACATGCACATCCCCAGTGGACAATAAATCAAACTGTCTACAGATATGCATCACGTTCCAACAGATGCACACACACACACACACACACACACGCACACACACACACACACACACACACATTAACTCGCACACACCACACACACACACACACACACACACATACACACACGTAAACACTCTACCACAAAGACATCTACAAACACAGTCTACTTCAACCACACAGAAGTGCTTTAGTGTTCCTGCCGGCATACATTAGCATGGCAGTGGAACGGTATGCCACCTCACATGGGGAAATGGGTGTAGGGAGGGGGTATCGAATAGCAGAATCCACTCTCCCTAGGTACTGCTTCTCACCTATACCTCCAGGAGTGCTGCAGCCTACACTCCTTAAGAAAGCCTATTTGTTTTGTTCTTTGTCCATTCAGTTTCTATCTATCTATCTATCTATCTATCTACAGTATCTATCTATCTATATATCTACAGTATCTATCTATATATCTATCTATCCATCTGCCCATCTGTCTATCCATCTATTCTGTCTATCTATCTATCTATCTATCTATCTATCTATCTATCTACCATATTTTATCTATATTATACAGTAACTGTCTGTTTGTCTTCCTATTCAAACAGTATATCTATCTATCTATCTATCTATCTATCTATCTATGTAACTAACTAACCATCTGTCTTCTCTTGATTTTGGGCTCAGCAAATCTCCATAGACAGAAGCTCAGAATACAAAACCAGACCCGACCCAAATGACCCAGCTTTGATCAGGTCCCAAAGTCCTGCCCGACCCAAATGACCCAGCTTTGATCAGGTCCCACAGTCCTGCCCGAGCCTGATGTTTTCCATGAACCAGTGGACAGCAGAGTAGTCTCCAGTGATAAATCAGAGGTGGGGGGGGGCTGCCCAGTGGACCCTGGTGGGCCGTTAGTCAGCACTGTTAGCAGCACTCGGACATGACTGGACAGAACCTACAGTATCAACTAAAGCTGAGGCTGGAGGTGATTAACATGGGAGGGAGGGAGGGCTCCTGGGTGTGTGAGAAAGAGACGGAACATGTGTGTGTGTGTGTGTGTGTGTGTGTGAGAGAGAGAGAGATGAGATCAGAGGGGTTAAGAGATGAATGAGTACAGAACCATTCTTTCCATTTCCCATCTGATTCTAATCATGAAATCCAGTACTTTCTACAGCAAGTGTGTGTGTGTGTGTGTGTGTGTGTGTGTGTGTGTGTGGGGGCATGTGCACATGCATGTAGCATATGTGTATGTATGGGATTGCATGAGTGTGGGACGTCTGTGTGAATCTAGACTTATAGCATGAAATACGGTGCACTGTTGGGCCTGTGGATGAGCGCTAACCTGCAAGAGTCCCCCTGTGGCTCCCACAGCATCCTCACAGCTGCTGATAGCAAAAACACAGGCACCGCAGAGCCACAGTTGCCTTTAGGGTCTGAAGCAACACACACACACACACACACACACACACACACACACAAACACCGTACAAAGACAAAGACACACACACCATTCAAAGAAAAAGATACTCACACACACACACACACACACACACACACACACACACACACACTGTACAAAGACACACACACACACACACAAACACATACACACACACACACACACACCATACAAAAATAAAAAAGACACACACGCACACACAAGGAGGCCAAGGCCTCAGTCAAAGGGAAATCACCATGAATTTAAAACATGTGTCCCTTCACGTTCACAGATGGGATGTTGAAGCACAAATGCGTTGATGTTCATATTCATTGTGTTCTACTCTATTCATGTCCACCTCCACTGTGTGGCATGGTGGCAGAGACAGGAGGACCAGTACAGTAGGTGCATGTGTAACCTGCGTTGTGTGGAACCACCGCGGTCCAGCCCTGCACACGCCCGGACTCGAACCCGCGAAACAGCAGCACCTCGGATCGGGAGTCGAGCGCGCTAACAATCCAGCTAAAAGCCCAGGCTACTAGCTTTCATGCCAGCAGCGCTCTTGAAGCGTCGGGGAGTGAGGTTTACTAACGTTCCACAGCATAGCTAACCAGCTAGCATCCGTTACACTCACCCCCCTAAACCTCACTCCCGATCCGGGTCACGGCACCAATGTAACCTGCGTTGTGTGGAACCACCGCGGTCCAGCCCTGCACACGCCCGGACTCGAACCCGCGAAACAGCAGCACCTCGGATCGGGAGTCGAGCGCGCTAACAATCCAGCTAAAAGCCCAGGCTACTAGCTTTCATGCCAGCAGCGCTCTTGAAGCGTCGGGGAGTGAGGTTTACTAACGTTCCACAGCATAGCTAACCAGCTAGCATCCGTTACACATGTATGAAGTGCAAACATCAGCATACTCAGTGGCCCTCCTGTGCCCTTGGAGTGTACTGTAGCTGGGATGATCCAAATATGGCATAAATACTGCCCACGGGAGTAGTGCCCATGGCCTGAGAGGAATCTGTCGGGGGGAGCAGTCCAACAGCCAAAGGCGGCCCAAACATGACTAGCATTTCAGGGAAGCCCACACGCTTGAGCTGAAGGTCACATGACTAGCGTCTCAGGGAAGCCCACACGCTTGAGCTGAAGGTCACATGACTAGCGTCTCAGGGAAGCCCACACGCTTGAGCTGAAGGTCACATGACTAGCGTCTCAGGGAAGCCCACACACTTGAGCTGAGGGTCACGCAGCGCAGGGGCCTATTAGGGGCCCAGAGACCCTGGAGACGGTGCCAGGGAGCAGGGAACGGGCATCTCCCCGCCAGGCCATGCCATCCAGGCCTCAGGGCAGACTGCTGAGCTGTGTGTGTGTGTGTGTGAGTGTGTGTGTGTGTGTGTGTGTGTGTGTGTGAGAGAGAAGAGTGCCCTGAAACCCTCACCGGTACACAGGTGGACTTTAAAACACTGACTAATGGATCAACCTCTGTATGTGTGTGTGTGTGTGTGTGTGTGTGTGTGTGTGTGTGTGTGTGTGTGTGTGTGTTTGTGTGTGTGTGTGTGTGTGTGTGTGTGTGTGTGTGTGTGTCTGTGTCTGTGTCTGTGTCTGTGTGTGTGTGTGTGTGTGTCTGTCTGTCTGTCTGTCTGTCTGTCTGTCTGTCTGTCTGTCTGTCTGTCTGTCTGGTTGATTGTACTAAATAAAAAAAAATGTTTTAGGACTATGCCCTTGTATATTGCAACAATGCAATTAAGTAATAGTATAAGATCAGACAACTAGTATACGGCGAAAGACAGAACTGATGAAGATTCTCGGTCACGTTGGTGCATTTTTTCAGATTAGAATTCAATTTCTCAGCACTACTAGTTCAACCTCCACATCATCTAGTCACTTGTGCACATTATAGATGCAATGTAGTGCTTGAAACATATAGCAATTAGCAAATGCTTTCACAAATCCATACAATTACTTGTGTAATATTGTCTGCTGTTATCAGTTGTAATTTTGCGGTCTGGTCTTTTTTTCTCCTGTATGCCAGTATGGCAACGAATTAGTTTTGAGAAATGCCCTTACTGTTGTGCAAATACTAATGATGATTCGAGAAATGCCCCTGAAGGGGATGAGAAATGGCTGTGAATGGTGTACTGTAATTAGAATATAACAATGGTGAACTGAGATGTCAAATTAATTCCGCCCAGGAAGGCCTTCATTTGTGAGCAAGTGCAAGTTTTTAATGTTGATGCATGCTGGTTTGCAGGTGCTCTAGTGTGACATGACAGACACCAGCGAGTCCAGATGCTGAAATGTCTCCCCTATGTGGTAGTCCTGGGGCAAATAAAAAAAAGACACATTTAGCGATTAAATTTGATTATGTTGTACAGCATTTAACCGTTAAATTTCATTGTGTTGTAATGACCTTTAGAGGGGTTCCAGCCTGATGGCACTGAACCCATTTGACTAGCAGTAAAAAAAAAAAAAAACAGCTTGAGCAATCTGCCTCGCGGAGCCAAAGAGAAACCTCTAATACTGGCTCTGTTCCTTTAGCCCTCTCATCAATAACCGTAAGCAATTCAGAAGTGTCGAGAGCCTCAGGTAGGATTACCCTAAGAGGAACATGTCTGAATATCAATCGTTCATCATGAATGAAAATATTACACAAACAGGTTAGCAGCACAGTGCTGTTGGGGGAGTGTTGGGCGTGATGTATGAGAGGCTGAGTTGGCTTTGGCAGACTCTATTGTTTCTGGGCCAAGACAAATGGAGAGGATACCTGACGGTGGTGGATGCAAATGAAACCGTGCGCAACAGCCAGACATGCCTTTGACAGCAGGACAGATTCAATTTAGCATTCAGACATTTGTGCCCAGCATCTGTCGCTAGTGTGCTCAGTGCATGAATCCAGCTCCATGATCTTGATGAAATGTGTGCCGTGCATTTAGGCCAGTGATTGAACTGCTGCCTTACTGTATGTCTGTGTGACAGTGCATGTGCATGTAGAGTGACAAGGCACCCGTGTTGATAGAGAAATTGGACATTTGAGCTGCCTGCAGTGATACAGGACTTAGTGGGGTTGATTGGTTTAAGCCAAATGTAAGTTGTTTAGGGTTCGTGTATCAAGATAAGGCAAAGCGTTCTCTTGCAAGTCATGTCTTTTACATGCATGCATACATATTGCATGCTGTACATACACTCTGATGTGAGCGGTCACTCATGCATCGTGCACTGGAACTGGTGTATGGGAGCAGTGAATCAATGGCACCATTTCTTTGAGATAGTGTAAGACATGCATTACAGTAAAAAAAATACTGAGAACTTGATACATGAATTGTTTGTGTTGTGATTGGCAAGCCTTGACTGTTTCTATTCATACAATAGGCAAAATATTTCATGACACACACACACACACACACACACACACACAGACACACACACAATCGCCACAGCATTTCATGTTCTTTCTTTCAATTTCATTTCATGAATATTGTTTGAAAAATGGTAAAAACATTTTGATGGACAGCTGGATATAGTCCAAAATATGGTGTGTGTGTGTGTGTGTGTGTGTGTGTGTGGGTGTGGGTGTGGGTGGGTGCTTGTTTGTCTCTGAGTATAAACAGTATGTGTACATGCTCTTGTACTGTGTGTGTGTGTGTGTGTGTGTGTGTGTGTGTGCTTGTTTGTCTCTACGTATATGTGCAGATGCTTGTATGTGTGTGTGTGTGTGTCTGTGTGTCTGTGTGTGTTCGCACACACATAGTGTCCATTCCCGAGAGGAAGTACCGAATTTGAGGGAAAATTGTGTGTGTGTGTGTGTGTGTGTGTGTGTGTGTGTGTATGTGTGTGTGTGTGTGTGTGTGTGTGTGTGTGTGTGTCTCTACGGCCCACTCATGAGAGCCCTGCGCGGGAGAGTGCATTGCGGAGTGTATCGCGTGTGAGCCGAGCCGTCTGCTTGTCAGCCCTAATTGACTGACGTTCCCCGCAGTGCTCCAAACGTAACGTTATTTCAGCGGAGGAGGAGCGGAGGAGCGGAGGAGCGGGGATGCGGACGCAGGAGCCAGCACGCCTTCAGGGAATCTCCGCCACGGAAGCGGCTCTGGAAACAGGATAACGCCGGGGCACGCTTAAAATTCTGACACCTTCCCCGCTAGTAAAGAGGGGGCTCCAACGCCACTGGGGGCTCCGTAAACGACTTCAGCAGATGCTCCCTGTAAACGGCCAGCAGGGAAGAACCTGACAGGAGTGCACAATGGAAAAGCCATTTGTGGCCAGTTATGCCCGCTATGTGGGATCTGCTCCCTCCGCAGGACAGGAGGGCACTGTGTCTTCATAATGATAGCTGTCCTGTAGCAGCCAGCACCATCACAAGAGCTCTACAGTATATCACACACACTGCAGCTGTCTGAGGGGAAAAAAAGAACTATACAAATATACAGTGTGTATAACTTGAGGAGGTAGTCATTGGTTAACGTGCAGGATCACAAAAGACAAGTCACAACAAACAGCAGACAGTCTCACCCAAAACTGAAATGGTGTAAAAGATTGCAAGAAAGAAATAACTTTTAGAAAATGTTAAAGGAAGTGCAAGTGAGCGAAGCTTCAACTAATCCACTTGATCTTTTCCCAAGACATAGCACCACACCTGAAGAACAGCACCTCCAGTCCATAAATGTTCCTGCAAACGGAAGATCAATGGAATGGTACAGGAGCACACAATACAGAAGACCAAGGCCACGAAGTACCATAACATGAACCACACTCACATACAGTACCTACCTAATGCAGAAAAGCATACTTTACACTTGTGTTGAAGAGGCAACCTCTACATTTACAGTAGGCTATGTACTGTATGCTACAACACAGACTTGAATGTGTACCAAAGATTGTCTAGCTTTATAAACCGTCTCTGATGTGTACTACTACTCTTCTAGGAAGAGAATAGTCGATTATTCCAAAAATGCTTTCTCGTTTCTATTGAACAATATATGAATAGTGGCATAGTATGTCAGCCAGTCATTACGCATACAGGGCACAGTGTTGGCATGTCCTGCTAACTTGAACAGTCTTGTGTCAATTTTTTACAACTCAAGTCAGACTAGGAAGATGTTTTGAGAGCAGACATTGGAATTGGGTGCTTTGGGTGTGAGATTATGGATTTATATCAACATGATGATTAGATTATATATATGGTTTGACTCAGATGACCATCTGGCTTTCATTCAGACAGTCTGGCTTTCGAGCCCTCTGCCAAGACCTGGGTTGAGTGTACAGTATTTCATCCCAAACAAAATCTCCCCTCTGCATTTGAATCATAGTGGTTAGTGTACACACCCACACACACACACACCCACACACACACACACACACACACACACACACAGACATACAGACAGACACACACACACACACACACACACTAGGAGCAGATGCATGTGGAGCGGTGGGCAGCCCTGTTGACGGCGCTCAGGGAGTAGTTTGGGGTCGGGTGTCTTGCTCAAGGGCACATCCTATGTGAACGTGGCCATGGGAGAGTGCTGCTCAATCACACCCCCACCCACAACCACATCGCATACGTTTGGGGTTTCCAAACTTTTTGGAGGACAGTGCATAGAAGAGGAAAAGTTACGTGCACATAAACTTGTGTTCGCCAGAGGCACGAGATTTTTCCAGAGCTGTTGCTATTTTCTGTAGAACTCCCACTGGAAGGAAATTGAGGCTGCAAGGCTATTTGCTGGCTGTCAGTTAAAATGGATGTGGTGTCAGTCTCTGGCAAAATGGCTGAGAGCTGAGTCCAGACTGAAATAAAATGACACGGCAGTGCCGAGGCAGCAGTGCACCGGAGCAAATAGAAAAACAAATCAAGGGAATTGAAATCTAAACTGTGGCAGTTTATCAGAGGACAGGAGATTTGTGCTCTTGTGCGCACAGCTACTTTGTTTATACACTGACACCTCACAGATAAGACGCAGGAGTCAAATCTGACCATCTCAAAGACAAATCAAAAGCCACAGAGTGCAAGAGCTGCAACTTTTCTTTCTCAAAGACATCTTGGGAGAAGATGTTCCTAGTCTATTGCATTTCCAATCTATGAATTCTATTTTCAAAAAAACATTTTAGGAAGTCTTCGGAAGCACTTCACTATTTAAAAGGACAGCAAACCAGATAGCAATTAGTGCTAAAAATAACTCCTCCAGATCTCGGAGGATTGATGGGCATTTGATACAAGTTCCTCAAGGACAAATTGAGCGAGTGCTTGTGTGGACTGTGAGTTGTGGTGGGGTGTGGAATGGAGTGGCGCGGCGCGGCACAGAATGTCGGCGGCTAACGCATATCTGTCATACCGACAGAAGCGAGGCGATTTCCCAGGGGACGCCAGAGAGGCCTCATCAAATGATGCGATGTTCCCTCGCGCCGGCTCTCTCCTTGTGTACCTAAAAGCTCAGAAGCTCATTCGTCTTCAAAATAACACAATCTCTCTTTCCCTAGCAGGCATGCACCCAACAAGCTCCATTCATCCTCCCTCTCTCTCTCTCTCTCTCTCTCTCTCTCTCTCTCTCTCTCTCTCTCTCTCTCTCTCTCTCTCTCTCTGTCCTCTGGACCGTGCCCCAGTCTAGTCAGTAGTTGTATGATTAAACCATCTCTTCTGTCAGCCTTGTTCTAAATGCTCCCATAAATTACGCTCTGAAACTTTCTTCCTGGCCATTGCTCCACGCCATGACCCATTCATCGCTTCACTCTGAGATATTAAAAGCCCGGTTTCGTACTGAATGATGTTGCCTAGAAAACGCCTGAGGACAACCGGGAATCCAAAACCGAGATGACACAACTTCGTCCTCAAAACATGTACCGGCATACTCCGCGTGACTTTCAGGTGAGTCTCAAAATAGGTTATCTGCTTTAGAATCACTCACATACAGCTTTTCTGTTGGTCATTTGGGTTCCAGGGACATAACGTATTTAGATGACCTGGCGGGTCCACAGAGCGTTCAGAGCGATCCGACACATGGACGCTGGCCATTTAACCACTTTATACCGCTCTAATTCTGCATGCTCCCTGACAGTTGAGAGCAGATCGCGCTAACCTCCGTTCACCCTCAAGGGGGGAGACGGTCATGACTCTGCAATCTCATTACCCAGAGGCCTCTGGTGGAGGTCATAGGTCATAGGTACATGAAGGGGAAGTCCTCTTCATCTTCTTTGCCTGCCTTAATAGCCAGATTACATATCAATCAAGCCTTGCGTGCGTGGGCATCATAGACAGTGGGGTCAGCATCACATTAGGGTAAACCAATTGTTGAACAAGATTGACTCGAGTGCTCAGGATGTGAGAGAGATTAGGGGGGCCAGAGTGGAAAAAGGAAGAAATACGGCAAATGTTGATTATTCACATAAAAACAAGAAGCTGATTCCACCTTGGTATCATAAGAGTATGGGAGAGGATCATGTTGCAGTTTCCCTCGCTGGGCTGCATGACTGGTGAAAGACTGGCTGTAAATCTGTGCGGCGGAGTTGTAAAAACTACCTGCCATGACTTTGACCTCGTATTTCATCTTTTCACTTTTTTTCCCTCTCTTTCTGCCGGACCATTTTTGCCCATTTGCTGCGGCTGTAATATTGATCTACGAGCCCAGTGATTGGACATCAGGATAAATGATCGGAGGAGGGGCGGGGGGTGGGGAGGGGAGGTGGGGGGGGGGGGGGGGGGTACTCCCAAGGTGCGTCTCCTGACACATCTGTAGATTACGTTCTGCCAGGCCTCCATCATGCTCTGCTCCCTGTGACTCCTTGCACAGCCTCCCAGTGAGGAGGAGAGGGGATAGGAGGTCATTTTGATAGGAACCACTACACACACACACACACACACACACCGGAAACACTCTGCAATTACTCGGGACTGGCAGGCAGCAGGGGGCACTGGGGACCAGTTTGACTTAGCACATTAAAGAATTCATGAAATGAGCCCGCACCACACTGGCCAGACATCCCGATATGACTTTCCACGCCTCGAGCCTCTCTCTCTCGCTCTCTCGCTCTCTCGCTCACTCACTCGCTCTCTCTCTCTCCCACCCAACATGGCATTCAGTCCTATCCTACTTCTGCCTGACATTGATCTATCCTTGAGTCTTTAGCTCCGGGTGCTAAAGCCAGACCCCGGTCTCCCTCAGCGACTAAAAAGAGCAATGCGTGTGTATGAATCTTGTAATGACTTTCCTTGTCTGTGCACATGTTGTGCTGTGTATTGACTGGTGTGGAGTTCAGCACAAGCACTTACGCACATACAGACACACACACACACACACACACACACACACACACACACTAATGCAAACCTCATGAACGGTTGGAGAAAATCATTCCATGAAAATCATTCAGTAACCTTGCACATGTTCTGATGAACTAATAGATTCATTAGGCGTAATTCAGTGAGTCCATTTATGCTTTTCGCCTTGGTGTGTTAACTGTATGACGTGTGCAGGCACCATACAGTCTTCTCATATTAACAGACAAGAAACCTATTTACCGGACAATTGTGTGAACTATGTCAGGCGCTGAGATACTGTAGGGTTTGCTCATTTTGGCTGACTTCATTCAGTACTTTCCAAATAGCGGCACAGAAGACGGTGGAGAAGTAAGCATTCAAGGCTCTTGTGATTGTGTTAGTTATTGAGCCTGCAGTAGAGAGACATTACTGTGCAAAAACATTAGGCACGTTTGAAACAATGCTGTGATGACGCTCCGCGGATGACAGAGGAGGCTTTTACTTGCCAATCAACAACACAAAATAATAATAATAATAATAATAATAATAATTATAATAATAATAATGATAATAATAATAATAATAATAATAATAATAATAATAATAGCATTAGTGTCTTATATGAACCCAAGAACTGCCCTTTCTGAGATGCAACTGGTCCTGATATGCTAAGGACCAGCTGTCATCCTCCACTTGGGAAGTAGAGGACGAAGGGCTGAAATGACTAAGTATGGGGCTGCTTGTGGTAAAACACACATAAGGCCTTGAAAGGCATGCAAATTATAAAGGAGGCAATCTGATGGCGGGAGACTGATTGCTGACTGGCTGACTCCATTGACTGGCTTTCCTTATGAAAGACATGCACTGTTATTACATACAGAGAGCGGGAGTAAAAGAGGGGAAGTTTTCCGAGGCGTCACTCCTGAGAATTATTGAAGTGAAGAGTTGTGGCTTTTTTGAATTTGTAAACTGTTATTCAAGCCCTACTCCAGAGTATCCAAGGATCATCCATAAAATAGTCATTTCATTCAGGTTTATGATTGGTCGTCTATTACTCAACTGCTTAACTGACCACTGACCTTCAGGTATGGGATAACATGACTTTGAGTGAGTTGAGTTGGAAGGTAAGATTACTCAGACGCTATGTTTTAATCTGGTGACTGTTTACTTTGATTGGATCTTTGCTGGTGTACTGTATACAACACTATCAGAATAGCTGTACCCACAAGGTTTGCGTTTTAACACATTATCAGCAGCAAAAGTAGTTTGAGAACGAAATAAAATGTTCAAGGACTGTTTTTGTTTGTCTTGTTGAAAGGCAGGGTCTATTGGCCTCCTGTCCCCCACCCATGCCACCTGGTGCCACAGCTATACAGTAGGTACAACGGGACCCAGGTTGTGTGACTCCAGTGATGGCTCCTCATTTGTGTAAGGAGGGAAAACTCAGTAATAACTAGTCAGACCTCAGATCACGGACCCATGGACCCCGATTGGCATGCCATTTTAACTGAGTACAGTAAATGCATGTATATACAGTAGGCCTAGTGCCTTTTTTTAGACAAGGCAAGGCAAGCACTCCTTCGAACAAGTGGCTACCATAACATGCACTCACTCATTGGCATGCCATTTTAACTGAGTACAGTAAATGCATGTACTGTAAGTACTGTAGTAAATGTATATACTGTACTGTAGGCCTAGGCAAGCACTCCTTCGAACAAGTGGCTACCATAACATGCACTCACTCACTAGTATGCTACTCAGTGGCGGTTCTAGGATTTTTCTGTAACAGGGGCCATTAAGGGGCCAGATGTTACATTCAGGGGCCGAGTACAGGGTACATCCAAGCACAGAAAATCATTTATTCAGTTCAAGTTTTCTCATTTATTTATACTGTGCGTAAAGGACACAATGCATAGAACTCATTGAATGCAACACACCACACGCACATACTCTTACCCTTATACTCTTATTTATACTATGCATAAAGGGTACACTGCATACAACAATGCATAGACCACACACACACACACACACACACACACACACACACACACACACACACACACACACACACATTACTACAGCAATACTGCCAAGCCTGAAAAGCTCATGGAACATCTCTTTGAAAGACTCCAGAAAAGCAACAAACTCAAGGAGCGTGGTCACTTTTTTCTATCCTATCCAGCACTCTCTTGATCTGATACACATACTCTTACCCTTATACTCTAATCTATAGGCTACTATGCATAAAGGGTACACTGCATACAACAATAGACACCCCCCCCACACACACACACATTACAGCAAGCCTGAAAAGCTCATGGAACATCTCTTTGAAAGACTCCAGAAAAGCAACAAACTCAAGGAGTGTGGTCACTTTTTTCTATCCTATCCAGCACTCTTTTGATCTGATACACATAGGCTACTCTTACCCTTATAGGCTAGGCTACTTATTTATTTGCTGCAACTGAGCAGAGCAGCCACTCGTTTAATATGAGCCCTAAGCTGTTTTAAGGGCATTTTCACTACCTCTAGTTAGAAGCATTTATTCTGGTCATTGTAAGTGCCATTCACACATGCTACATATTGCTTTTTTCAGCACAGTCCAGATCTGCCACAATATCATGTATAAATACTTGCATTGATTTGATTTAGATGTTTAAATAATACAAATTTGAAAAGCGTACTATACAAATTCTTACATTTTGACGTGTAGGCTATCTCACCACAGCAAGCTGACAGCTCAACATGACTTGCATGGTTATGTAGGCCTGACTGTCCTGAAAATGGCAATATAAGAACCATGATGGAGGTATACTTTGGGGCTGAGCAATTTACAGAAATATGTGGTGTGTGCCTTCCAGAAATAAATGGCAATTTTTATTTAGTGATGAAAAAAATGACTTTCTCTCCATATTTGTGACACTAGCTGATCTCTCCATATTTGTGACACTAGCTGATCTGACATGACTTGTTTGCGATAGCACACATGACGTGCACAGATGATGATTCTCTATAATATTTGTTTTACTGCATTGCAATGAACACAGTAAAGGCAAAAGTGTTTATTTGACAAACAAATTTGGATGCAATATGAGTCTTGAATTGGATACCATACAGGAGTTTGCTAGGATCTCAAAACCGTGTTATGAACGTGACTTGTCAAAGAGAAACACATGATAACATTGGATTATGAACATAGGCTATTATGCCACACAAAAACACGAGGTAAGTGGAGCTAAATGAAGTTATTATTTTGCTGTCACTTCGTCTGTTTTATGGCCTAGAAGGTTGTATTTGGTATCTGTGGATAGCTCTAGCTCTCCTCTTTCATCTGACATGCGTGCCATATCTTTTTGATAGCGGTTTCACGAGGAAATCAAACGAGAGTAAAGGTAGCCATTTAGCTATATGACATTATTATTTGTTTGTAACTTCGTCTGATTTTATAATACGAAATTATCGATGTATTTGGTATCAATGCAAGGCTCTGCTTCTCCTCTTTCATTTGATATGCGTGTCATGTCTGTGCGATGCGTGGTCCGCGAGTAATTCAAGCGAGAGTTCTGGATGCGCCGGTGAACGCAGAGCAGACTGTAAATATGATATACTTTGATTTAACTTCATGATTTTATTTTATTTTCATACTTGATCGTACAGACAAGTGTCTAGTATCGTTGGAAAGCCCCGGTTCTGCTCTTTCCTGCAATATAAGTCTCATCTCGCTGTGACTAATAATAGCGGAGCAATGTAACAAAGAAAATGTGTGCGTTTTTAATGTGTGCGTTAAAAAGACTCCGGTTGCTCTTTCATCGGCGATTAATGGAACAGGGGCACTTCGGGGGCCAATCAGATTTCAGTAGGGGCCAGGGCCCCTGTGGCCCCGCCCCAAGAACCGCCCCTGATGCTACTACTACAGTATGTGGCTATGTCCTGAATTGATGAAGTGGGCCTGGTAGGAAACGTGTCTGATACACAGCATCAAAAATGTAATGTGCTGTCATCATTAGGCATGTGCTGTTACTGTAATGTGCTCTCATTATGGTCATGGCCACACCAAGGGTTAACTTAGTTCAGCCTTAATATATCTGCTCACGATTAAATCTGACCGTTAAACTTTACTGCAACATGACATGATGTTCCATTATGCACTCCTGGTGAACTTTAGTATGTGTCCGTCTGTCACCGTGCAGTGTTCTGAAGAAGCCCCGATGTGCACTTTATACCCGTCGTCATTCTGTAAGTCATGGCATATAGTGAACTACAGCATGGGAGTGCATCTTACTGGATTTCACATGGCATGGATGAACATCTACAGCAGTTATAAACAGTGCGCTCTCATTCCTCACGTGGTATCCCCTGTCCAGGTATTACACGGCATCAGGGAGCTCACTGATGCAACACTCCCACCTAGTGGTAGTTATAGAACGAAAACCAGAAGCGAAATAAATTGATGAAGACTAAGTCTTCATGACAACAGAACAGATGTCACTCTGTGTTTAGCTACAAACATGCAAAGGTTAGCCACTGTTGTCAGCGTTTCTTGCCTGCCAGTAGTCACGTGACTGCAAAGTATGAGTGCCTACTTTGAAAATCTCACCCCATGCCTGAATTCAGACACATCATTTTTAACAGTTAGCCTTCCAATATGCTTTGATCTCAGCTTTAAGGCTGTTTGGCAGGGAAAAAAAAAAAAAAAACTATACCTATTGTGCCACCGGCAATAAGTGAATTTGTAAACAATGAGACAATGTCGTTTTTAAAGGAAAGCTATTAACCATTCTTCTATAACGTTCAAACTGTCTGCCATTTAGAGAAAAGGCCTTGGATCACTGGATCAGTGGAAAAAAAATAATGTTTTTACAGAATGAACCAAAATGAAAACCATCATGTTTTTTCAGTCCTTGTGTCTTGTATTGCCTTTGTTTGACAGGTTCTCTGCTTCCATCTTGGCATTTTGTTTTGAAACACAAGGCAAGGACATCCTGCTGTGAAGCTGACCTGAACTGATCTCAGCAGTTCACACTGACCAAGACAGCCAATGAATACTTAAGAGAGGCTCCTTTATGTCTTTCCAAAGTGAGTAGAAAACCGAGGTCATTATATTTTGTTCACATGTACTGCAAGTGTCCACTCAACCACGGATAGGCACTCTGAACAACACAGGTGATGGGTAGAAGGCCAGGGTTTCCACTTGAAAAGGCCAAAACCAACACAAATACTTTGAAATGAAAATTAATTGGACATAACGTTTATACAAAATATCAACTTTAAAAACAGTGGGGTTTTTTTTGTTGTGTTTTTGTCTCCTTAACATTTAGCTCAATGTTTTCTGTGCTACCAGAAATGGCACATGCTAGTTTATGCAGTTGAAAGGGTTAATAGCTTGTTGGACATAGAGTACCTTTTTTTCCCCAACTGCTTACACACTAAATCTTTGTGCACAATTTTCTAAACATGTCTTTCAAACACCATAACCCCACACCAAATCTGCAAAAGCATACACTAATTTGCAATTTTCTACCTAACACACAAAAATCTTACAAGAAGTAGCTTCATTTCATTTTGCAATCATAACTTATCAAAATGGCACACTTGTTCGCCACTTATTCACACTCAGTCCTCAATGTACAAACACTCATTACTGTACACCATTTGATCATTGCTTTAGTACAGGCCTAGATATACTCTCTAAATTGTATACCCTTTCAGTTTGTTTGTATAGGATTTCTGGTTGAAATGTTCAGAACCACCACAGAGACTTAGTAATGACATTAGCGTAATGTTCTGCAAAAAGTCGACTATGTAAAACTTGTCTTTTTTGTTTGTTTACTTGTCCCCAGGTTACTGTTTGTTTTCTGTGTCTCTGGAAATGCCTTAGGAAATGCACATGTTTGTTTCTGCAGTTGAAAGGGTGTGCCTAAGCCTATGAATATTGCTTGTAATGTTTACTGTGTATTTCAAATTTTCTCTGTATAGATGACTTTCACTCTTGTATGGAAATACTTAGAATATTATAATAATATATATAAGCCCATAGAAGACGGACGGCTCTGAGAAACAGTGTGCACATGATCCAAAATGACACATTGTGACAAAAGTGTTCATCATGTGAGGTGAATATTTGCAATATTTGCTTTAGAGATGTGTTTATGACATCTTGAATGTTGTGTGTAATTTTGCTGGAGATTCTGCTGACATTTTGTATTTTGTGTGAGCAATGGTTAGCAATACTCACTCAATAGCTATAGAGTTTTAAAATATAGACACAGAGCTTTGAAAATGTGTCTAAACAGTTGTAAAAACAAAACTGTACTGTAATACTGTATGAAAATAAAGGGCCTTGTCATTTTCAAAGAAATGGCCAAATGTATCAAAGCCTTAGTTCTGACATTCGGAGCAGAAAGTACACCAGGGCCACACCATGGTGCCATACCATTAGTAGGAAATTATACCCACACAGTTATCACCACCTCAGAAAGACACACAGCATGTGGCAGCTGTTGTGGTGCAGTTGAGGTGCAGTTGTGTGTGTGTGTGTGTGCACCACATGTGTATGTATGCGTGTGTGTGTGTGTGTGTGTGTGTGTGTGTGTGTGTGTGTGTGTGCATGTGTGTGCATGTGTGTGTGTGCACATGTGTGTTTATGTGTCTGTGGAGGGAGAGAGAGAGAGCTTGATGTTGGAGTTATTGATGTGGCGTGGCACAGGCGTAGCGAAATATGTATTAGGACGCGGGCAGGGCATCAACAACAGTGCCCAGCATGCAGGCGGCATAATGGAGGCATGGAGCAGGGAGGGACGGGTGATCAGTCAGAGGGCACCACGTTCACCCCACAGCGACGGAGAGAGAGGTCCCCCCCCCCCTCCCTCGCACCCCCCAAAGCTCGCCAGCCTGCCTTCAGAATGCCACAGGGAGGGCGGCTGATGGATTCTGTGGAAATGAGGCTCGCGGGCCGCAGAGGTTCTTATTATCTAGCGGTGGACGGGGAGGACGAGGAAGAGGGGAGGGGGAGGAGGAGGAGGATCCATCAGTGAGCCAAATTAGAGCTGAGCGCGGTGGGGATCCTTCAGGGGTGATGTGTGTGTGTGTGTGTTTGTGTGTGTGTGTGTGTGTGTGTGTGTATGTGTGTGTGTGTGTAGGGGGGTTTGGATCAGGCGGTTTGTGGCACCATGTTTAATACACACCACCCGTAGAGCTGGCGCTTGATTACTTATTGATGACCCCACAGCTGTTTTCTGCGGGGCGCGCCCGTGTACCCGTGTTAGTCCAGGAGAACACGCAGACCACCTCAGAGGCGCATCCATCAGGAAACACAGCACCTCCATCAGGAACACCGTCAGGAAACGGCACACCTCCGTCAGGAAATACTGCACCTCCGTCAGGAAATACTGCACCTCCGTCAGGAAACACTGCACCTCCGTCAGGAAACACTGCACCTCCGTCAGGAAACACTGCACCTCCGTCAGGAAACACTGCACCTCCGTCAGGAAACACTGCACCTCCGTCAGCAAACACCGCACCTCCGTTGAAAATGCTCCCTGAATGACAAGATGCTCTGATGGAAAGCATTCTGGTTTGAATATGGCCCAAGTCTGGGCCTGGTCAGCCTATAGCTACCAGCGTCTGTACACAACCTAGGGGTGTGAGGTGCGTTCAATTCAGCGTACGAAGTCGTGCATTGAGGCGAATGTGTTGGAATTGATTGCATTTTGTGTGAAAACTTTCCAAATTGTGATTTAAAAGGTAACCCTTAGGCCAATGTAGACCGTATGTGTGTTCGCAAATGTTCACAAAACAAACAACAAACAACAAAACTGTTGAACTATTTGAAAGGACTGATTGAGGTTTAACCATTTTTAGCTAACTATCTGCATATAGTAATTTCAGGATTAACCAGACATGGAGCTCTGATTTTCTCTCATAACAGACAGTCTGACTATATTTCTCTCTCTCTCTCCCTCTCTCTCTCTCTCCAAGGGTACAGATTGAAAGGAGTGAGAGGGAGGTTCTGAGAGAAGATGGAGAAGAAGACAAGTGCTTAAACCCAGAAAAGCTCAAGGAGATGGGGAGAGAGAGAGAGCGAGAGAGAGAGAGATATAGAAATAGACAGACAGACAGACAGACAGAGACAGAGAGGTACAGCAGAATACCTCAGAGCGGATGCTCCCGGCTCTGTCAGGTACTGTAGAATGGAAAGCCTCAGAAGTGATAGGTGGGTGTGGAGGCACTGCTCTGGTCTTGTCACACACACACGCTGAGTTCAGCACTCGGTAACTGTCGTCACTGAAGTGAAGTGACTGCCTGAGCTGCACACCAGCACCGAGTGGCTGCTTTACTGTAACATGTGAATATGCTGCTACTGTACATCTGAGTGCTTGTTGTGTTAGATCCTCTCCAGCATCTGTGTATGTGGTCCAGCTCATTTCCAGAGCACAACATCAGTAAGGACGGACAACAAGGTGTTTTTTTTTTTTTTTCTTTTTTTAAATTGTTAAGTTATTGAAATAGCTGTACTGTAAAACCTGAAACCGAAAAAGATAAAGCTGGCTAAATGTCCAGGGGCAGTCTGATGTAAGTGTGGGCGTGTACTGTAGGCGTGTGGAGCTAGTGAGTGTCAGTAGGAAATGAGGAGACAAAGAAGGACAGAGTGCTGTCAGAGATAATAATCAGCCTTCATTATGCTACAAGTTCCCACATTGCCCTGCTGCAGTTGCACCTTGTAAAATAAGGCCATCCCAAACCCTTTCTGTGCCGTGAGGGGGGTGTGAAAGCAAAAATAATTAGTTATAATGATTATAATGAATATACAGTGTGTATATATATAAACAAATATATATCTGGAACTCAGTCAGCAGAATTATTCTCCAGCAGAGGGTTGTATTATTTACCTGAAACTAATTACAGTGTATGTGAAAGCAGTCCATTCTGTCTCTGCACCCTGCAACCATGCTCCATGCCCTGGCCACTGTTGCTTTTAGATGCATCATTATTGCGAACGGTGGGAGGCTTTGAGCTTTCGTCTCTGTCTGTCAGACGGTGGGCAGCATAGGATGGGCTCTAGTCTCACAATAAGCCTGAGGCCATGCTAGCATGACTTCACCCATGCAAACCCATGCATCTTATTATAAAGGCACAGAGAGTATGCTAATTCCTCTCTCTCACACACACACACACACACACACACACACACACACACACACACACACACACACACACACACACACACACACATACACACACACACATACACTTCTAGTAACAGCCAGGGAAGGAGAGACTGACAGTGGTGTCACCTCATTGCTTTGCTAAGTACTAAATGGAGTCGAAGTATCTCCAAGGCACAGGACTGGGCATGCCCATGACGAGAGCCAGTGCAGGTTGCCCTTAATTATATCACAGCCTGCAGGCCAAAACACACACACACACACACACACACACACACACACACACACACACACACACACACACACACACACACACACACACACACACACTTCTCTCTGTTCCTGAATGGTGGATGAGGGACTCACTCGGGATGGAAGACATAGTGTTCCTGTCTGGCAATGGCGTGAATCATTTTCAGCAACATAGTGGAACAATCCTCAATCCTGTTCATGTACTATTCAGCTCTTGGAATCTCAGCTCTAGGTTTACTAGGGCCATGCATACAGTATTATGTAATAAAAGCACAATTGGTGTTGACTGAAACGCAAGCTTGTGGACCACTTCTCTGGCTTCCTATGCAGTCTCACATCACTCTGTCTGAATCTATGTTGTCAAGCTTGTGTTTCATCGAATGCCAGAATTCAATACAAATTAAAAAAAAAACCTTGAATTCATCCCCGGCGGGGCAATTTCTCCATGCAGGCATGATGAGATTTAACACATATAAGAAGTCGGTGTTATTTTAGTTGTGCATAATTCCGGTGCTCTCAGTGCTACTATATCCACCTCTATAAGTCACAAGCAAGAGCATGCTACTGTCCCTCTCCATCAGCCATGCAGAAATAACATGGAGCTGATATCACACCCAAATCACAGAGCATAAAGATCATATTAGCCAGTATAATCCTTCTCAGTGTGTTATCTTTGATGGCTTCCATAGATCTGAAGCGGCTCAAATTACACTCCAGCGTGCCACTTTGAAACTCTTGGTCTCTGATAAGGTTTTCTGTGCACACAGCGATCCAGTGTGTGTGTGTGTGTGTGTGTGTGTGTGTGTGTGTGTGTGTGTGTGTGTGTGTGTGTGTGTGTGTGTGTGTGTGTGTGTGTGTGTGTGTGTGTGTGGAGGGGAGACGGCGGGAATGCCGCGGAAGGCTATTCCAGGCTGAGGCAGTTGGGATTAATAAAACTCCATTAGCCGTATTTCCTCTGAACCCCTGCGGCTGTGGGCTCTGACTGCTCAAACACACACACACACACACAAAAGATGAAACACACAATATATGACTTGCCTCTGCCAGTCAGTACACACACACACACACACACACACACACACACACACACACACACACACACACACACACACACACACACACACACACACACACACACACACACACACACACACACACACACACACACACACACACACACACACACACACACACACACACACACACAGCATTACCAATTTCCAATTTGAGAGACACCCTCAAGCAACCAAAAGGGGCTAATCTTAACAGATTGAATTTTGTGGACTGGTATTAAATTGAAGTGTGTAACAGGAGGTTTCTCATCATTTGGCTTGCTTGTAGGTCTGGACCAGAAAACAGCAGCACATTTTGATATCTTCAGACAGAGTAAAATGTAATGGAGGCTATTACTGTTTTATGTGTTTGTGTGGTGGACACTGGACAGCTTGATTGTGTCTTGGCTATGGACACTAGTCAACTGACCAGACAAAACAAGTGTGTGTGTGTGTGTGTGTGTGTGTGTGTGTGTGTGTGTGTGTGTGTGTGTGTGTGTGTGTGTGTGTGTGTGTGTGTGTGTGTGTGTGTGTGTGTGTGTGTGTGATGGACAGCTTGATTGTGTCTTGGCTATGGACACTAGTCAACTGACCAGACAAAACAAGTGTGTGTATGTGTGTGTGTGTGTGTGTGTGTGTGTGTGTGTGTGTGTGTGTGTGTGTGTGTGTGGTGGACAGCTTGATTGTGTCTTGGCTATGGACACTATAGTAAACTGAACAGACAAAGAAGAAAAGGGGTGTAAAGAAGAAAGAACCCAAAAGAGAAATTAATTGTATTGATCTTAATTGTATTGATCTGTACTTTGTACTGATAGCTGTAGTTGAATATAAGAATGAAAGAAATGTAATGCAAGTTAGTCCACATTTTTTTCTAAAGCTGAGAGTATGGTGATACATGTGGCTTCAGTCATGTAAACAGTAAATTGTCTCATCTATGACCTCTTCTTGTGGAATAAAACAAAAGCCCTTCATAGAAATGAGATTGCATGCATTCTTCTGTAGGAATGCTTTGGTAATGCAAATACCTTATTTGTCATGCCAATAACAAACCTTTGAATTTGAGAAAGAGAGAAAGAGAGAGAGAGAGATGTTGTCAGACTGTCTGTTATAACCATATAAGACACGCTAACTGCATATCTTAGAAGTGAGTTAATAAAATTATCCTATGAAATGCATATGAAAATGCCAACGCTGGCATATGAGACATGAGCTCTAAACTGCAGCACCTGCAGCTATACATTTAACAAGAATATTATAAATGTATGGAATTTGCATGCAAATCATTACCTTGTCAAGGTAGATTCAGATTATTGTCTCTGCCCACGCAGGAGAGATCACATATAGATTACCAATTAAGGTTTTGTTGGATGCGGTTCCTGAATTGAATGTGTCTGAGTGGATTCTCTGCTTATTTCAGACCGCTCCATTCGGGGGTTTGATCATAACACGTTCATTTAGGACCCCGGCACAGAAATACTGATTGACGTCTACAGCAGCAGGGTGTGCAAAAATTACAGGGTGCAGACTAAATTACACACACACACACACACACACACACACACACATGCACGCACGCCCGTGCACACACACACACACACACACACACACACACACACACACACACACAGAGAGACTCACACACACACACACACACACACACACACACACACACACACACACACACTCACACACACACACACACACACACACACACACACACACACACACACACACACACACACACACACACACACACACACACACACACACACAGATCTGACCTTTTTGCAGTCCAACCTCATTTGCACAGTAATGACATGGCAGCCTCAGGACACAGAGCCATGCATGTCATGTATGAATGTGTGTGATTATTCACATATGATTAGTGTACTCCCTCCCAATTCTCATCAACAGCGCTAGTCTACATCAAGACCAATTTGAGCTGCATGCTCAGTGATTGAAGCAGACATCCAGTGGAGAAGTGTCCCTCACAAATACAAGATCTTGGACATTAGAAATGTGTGTCAATCCAGTAAGCCTCTATTGGTCAGACTGGCACTGACTGTTTCTTTCATTGTCCAGACAAATACATGAGCACACTTCACACTTTCTTTCTTTCTCTCTCTCTCTCTCTCTCTCTCTCTCTCTCTCTCTCTCTCATTCAAACACACACACACACACACACACACACGCACACATGGACATGCACAGATAATATAATGTATGCTGACGAACATACATGTGTGCATATATAACCTACAGGGGGAGAGAGAATGAGAAAAAGACGAAGAAAGAGCGAAAATAAAATGTTTTAGGTAGACCAGGATACTGTACCTCTCATCTCTGTCCTCTGTCTTCGTCTGAAGCTCCAGAGTAGAAATGACGATGGACTTTCATACACCTGTGACAGGAAAAAAGAACAGGGATGAACTGTACCTGAGTCAAGAGGTTCAAGAGGTCAAGAGGTTCTTGCGCATTGGCAGCTGCCATGGCTGACCATATACTGTAGCATCAACCTCAGATCAGACATCCATAACAGGTTCGGACAGTTGGGGTCAATCAGTATTACTGTTTGGCCATCGGTACGGAGTCTGTCAATCAGCGCTGAAATGAGTGTGAGCGGGGGGGGCTGAGTTGTGGGGAGAGCAGGCCACCTTAGTGGTCGCTGTGTTGCCTGTTTGATGAGAACATGACAATGGGACAGATGAGAGTGGTAGTGTTTCAGGGCTAGAAAAACAGTGTACTTTGGAGGCCTGACTGTAGCATGTCAGTAGTAGATTCTGATGGGTGTTAGAGGTGTGTGTGTGTGTGTGTGTGTGTGTGTGTGTGTGTGTGTGTGTGTGTGTGTGTGTGTGTGTGTGTGTGTGTGTGTGTGTGTGTGTGTGTGTGTGTGTGTGCGTGCGTGCGTGTGTGCGTGCGTGCGTGTGTGTGTTGGTGGGGTGGTTTGGGGGTTAACCGCATGATTACAGTGAGGAATTTGCCAGAGGAGATTTATCCTTTATCAGTTTATCATTATTAAACTGGAAATAAGGAATATAAATTAAACTCATTAGTCATTACTGTTATTATGCAGGATGAAAACTTAACATCTCTCTGCTGTTGTCTGAATTTCAGCCCAGACGGCCTCCTGTCGCTACAGAAACTACCGTCTGTTATGACTGAAAGAGTCGAATGGTTACAGGAGCTGAGCTGCGTGTCTACCCATAACTTACATCCTGCCAGGAAAGCCAAGCCTGTAACAGTCACATCTATATATCAACACACAGAATGATGGATGACCCCTCAGAAATATCATTAGAAATGGGAGAATTCAAATTAGGCTGCTGAGGGTGCTAACCTGATTGCTCTCCTCCCCGCGGGTTGGTGTGGTGGTGGAGATGGTTGTCTCTGTGTGTGTGTGTGTGTGTGTGTGTGTGTGTGTGTGTGTGTGTGTGATTAAATGATTATGAAATCATCACAAACACTCATCAACTGATTTAAGAAAGGCAGATGAAACTGTCGCCGTTGGCACTCAGTTCTCCAGAGCTGTGGAATATTAACATCCTATTGTCTAGAACATGAGAAATGTTTTTGTTTTGAATATATCACCTTTATCATGATTGCCATCTCCAAGGTATGACACAATAACAGTGTTTTCAAAGACTTATAGCACAGGTGGAGTGTAACAGAAAATAAGTTATAGCCACTATTACAGAAAGGCCTTCTCCTCCAGCAAATAACCAGTAGATGGCGCCATATCTGTCTTTGGCTACAGATACAGAATCTGGAAAGGAAATATAACTCACACTTTTCAATTTCAATTTCAATTTAATTTCACTTTTAGAGCGCCAAAACATTACGCATGTCTCATAGCGCTTTGCAGAGTGTTACACATTCAGAGATAGCCCATGAATGATGGGGTCGAGGAAAAACTCCTTAGAATTGGGGATACACAGAGAAAGAAACCTCAAACATTGCGTTTAGTCCTTTTAGCGCAAAACCAGACTTGGCAAAACAAAGGGAAGCAGGCTGTCATTACTCAGCCCATCAGTAGGAGTCTGATCAGCGCCACTGCTAATATAAAAGGTGGTGAAATGACCTTAAAACTAGCCTCGGGCCCTTAGGGATAAGTGATGTGTAATGTGACAGGTCTCTGTCCTAATCCTGCTCAGAGAAGATCAGTTATCCAATTCAGTTATCTCTGCCTGTAGGCAACAAAAGGCAGATGTTGTTTTAGATGCAGAAAGAAATGTATGAAGATCTGAGGAACTGAATTGATGTATGAATGCTGATATAGCATGTGTACTGATGTACAGTATAGATCTGTATAAATCTGAGTCTGATAGGCTACAATTGGATCTGAGTTCGATATGGCCTACTGACATCAAATGGATCAGAGTTTGATATGGCCTACTGACATCAAATGCATCTGAGTTTGATATGGCCTACTGCCATCAAATGGATCTGAGTTTGATATGGCCTACTGCCATCAAATGGATCTGAGTTTGATATGGCCTACTGACATCAAATGGATCTGAGTTCGATATGGCCTACTGCCATCAAATGGATCAGAGTTTGATATGGCCTACTGCCATCAAATGGATCTGAGTTTGATATGGCCTACTGACATCAATTGGATCTGAGTTTGATACGGCCTACTGACATCATTAGGATCTGAGTTTGATATGGCCTACTGCTGCCTACTGTATACTGTACGGTAGATGCTTTTATCCAAAACAACCTACAGCAAGATAATAACATTCAAACTACTGTACAGGGGGATATTGATCATATTTACAGAGCATATCTATCATTAAGAAATTGTGAAAAGGGACTGGTTAATGCATATTCACAGTTCAGATGCATTTTTCTGTATTCCCTGTATTCTTCTTTGACATAAAAAATGCTGTGAATAGTGTCTATGGGTAGCAGACATGTGAAGTGATATGGCGTCGCGTGTAGGACAAATTTCCCAGTCATGAAAGTAACAGGGCCCACAGGGCCTGTTACAGTATGTGCACTGTATGTGAAATGGAAAAACTTGCAGTGCGGTGTTATGGCTGCAAGAGGCATCAATCATCACCTCCAAAGACAGATGCAGTCTGAAATTGACAGGAATAAAGCTCTCATAAAGAGACTGCATGTCACTCTCCACCTTGCGTCAACATATTTACCTCTCAGAGATAAAGCCAAAGACTTACTGTAGGTGATGAAAGAGTCCTAAAAACAAAACTTAAAGAAAGGGAAGATGCCATCTATTATGGTATCGTTTGTGATGCCACACTATATTTTCCAACACTGAGCAAAATGTTGTTCTCATGCGATATGTTCATTATAATGAAGATGTCAACAAATGGGAAATAATTGAAAGATTCATTCAAATGAAGAATTTCCATAACAAATATAAACAAAATAAAAAAACAGAAATTGAAATAGCAGTGTGCTTGTAGACCTATAGGGATTGACACTAGCGATTGTAGGGGACAAGGATATGATAATGGTGCAAATATATCAGGGAAAATCAACAGCGTCCACTTGAGCCCAAATATCAACGAAAAATAATCTGGCCACATTTTCCACCTCATGCTTCCCTTCCCACACATGACATCTTGGTGTGTGTGCATGCTGCAGAGTCAGGTGCTGAAGTGGGAACATTTTCTGGCAACATGGAGCGCCTCTACACATTTGTAAGCACCGGTCCAGAGCGATAGACTACACTCAAAGGCCTGCAGGCCGCTCTCTGCATAGGGTACCTGACACTCACTGGAGTGCACAAATTGATGCTGTGAAACCTGTGGTGAAACACCTAGGATCAAAAATGAAAACAAAGCAGGTCCAGGGCACTCAGTCAGATGTAAAACGAGAAGGAATTAATTAAAAAGCCTTGATTAGATATAGATGTTGACACAAGCCAACATGTTTCGACCAACAGACTGGCAGAGTGACAGAGTTAGCAAAGCTAATGAAGGCCTTTTAATTCCTTCTCGTTTTACGTCTGACTGAGTGCCTTGGACCTGCTTTGTTTTTTTTGTCATTGAATTTATCCCCACCCCAAGAGCACCGATCACAGACTTTATCTCTATCCGTGCGCCAGGCTTAAAAACCTCTTGCAACTTACTGTACCTACAGTAGTGTCATTGGGGCCCTTGGTTCCATACAATGCTCATGCAGTCCATCAAGTGCAGCTAGATCTGAGTGGGAAAGTACTTTTACTTCTGTGTCAGCCACTTAATTAAATACACAAAGGACCTCACGCCTCATTTTGAGAGTGAAATCAGGCATTTCAATTCAATATTTTCTGCAACTTTCCCCTCTGACAGCAGCTGTCTTTCTCTCTTAAGCGCAATTTCTAAAATGTAACTACAGAGCAGGATGCATGCATTGCTCTTATGATTTTTGCAATCTCCCAGTTACTGTTACTCAACAATTAAATAAATGGTGTAACAGATTTGACGGCACAGTTGGATAACACTACGATGTTTACTGACTTGTTGCAGCGTTGCAGCCATAGACATACAGTATATATCTATGGTTGCAGCGCTGTCATCATCTGTTTAGCTCACCTATATCAGATACACCGATGTGATTGGTTCCCCCCGATGCCTGGGGTAAAATGTGTATCATTGCTCATTCTGCCAGAGTATCTTGCAGACAATTCAAATTGTTCTCTCGCGAGAACTCTGGATTTCCAGGGTAGTTTCTCCAGTGTTTGGGAAGCTGAGTGGTGTGCTGGGTCAGGTAGGGTCCTCTCACTGTATATTGAACAGTGCAAAGCACTACTATCGGGTGACAGAGGCAATATGACCAGAGAAGGTTAGCTGGTTTCGATGTTGATGTTGTGACGTACTATATGGTTTGTTTGGCAGAGCCGTATAAAAATACAACAGGTTCTGGGAAATGTCCATCCCATAATTCATTCTAATCCCTATACTGTATAAAATTCAAAAGCAGTACAGGCCTTTTTCTCTGTGTCATATTTAAAATACATTGCACAATGTAAACATATTGCCAGCATTTAAAATGCTCTTCTCATGAGGCTCACAGCTCACTGGTCTTCTGATTAATTTGGATGTCCTCTTACAAATGCATCACATTTGCCAGCACCTGCTTCACGAAATATCCGATGTGCTCTCTCACCCACACCCCACAATCATGGCCTCCACTCCCTCCACTGCAAGACACGACACATATGTTACATTGATGAGTCACCTGTTCCTGGATATGACACTGTGTTAGCTAGCTACAGGTCAGAGAGAGAGACAGAGAGAGAGAGAGAGAGAGAGAGAGAGAGAGAGAGAGGATAAGAGAGAAAGAGAGAGAGAGGGGGGGGGGGGGGGGGGGGTTAGGTTAGGTGAGGTGTGCTTTCTCCCATAGGACATGGCTGCCCATAGTTTGCACAGCATGTACCATGAGGTCCATTACTGTTGATTAGACCGGGGCAGACTCTGGCTCCAGCTGCATCTGTGACTGATTGCTGATGAGTCACAGACACTGCTACCCATCCTGATGAGCTACAGATCTAATGAGACACACTACAGAGAGAGTGTGCATCTGAGAGTGTATTTGTGACCGCTGCTACGCACATACACTGACACACGATGCCTATGTGGGGGTGTATGTGTCTGTGTTTATGGATGTATCTATGAGTGAGAGTGCATGTGTTTGTGTTTGTGTTTGTGTGTATGTGTGTGTGTGTGTGTGTGTGTGTGTGTGTGTGTGTGTGTGTGTGTGTGTGTGTGTGTGTGTGTGTAGGCTAGCATGTTCATATATGGGAGTTCAGAT
>NC_084999.1:5340668-5348168 GCF_963854185.1 Sardina pilchardus | reverse complement strand
CACTCACACACAAACCTCACGTGCAGTTCAGCGTACTCTGGACTAAGTTAAGCTAACATAAGTTGACAAGCACATTTCTCAGAACACATTGGCCAGTATGAAAAAATCTTCAGTTCCTCAGATGCAATGCACTCACCCTATAGCCTCTGATGTAATGTTATCCACACAGTATGTGCAGTATATATACAGCCTCTGTATGGTTTCATATCACATACTGTACAGTGCTGTCGAGTTTTAAATCCTTTTACAGAAAAGGTTGACCATTATAGGGAAAAAAAAACAAGACCAGAAAAACAATTTATTTAAAACAATAGTACATGTTATTATTTCTGAAGTGTCCCCTCACTTGGACTATTGATACATTTAAACAGCATTAGTCTAAACCAGATCCATGCCACGTAACCCTCCAGGAATGTAATTATACAGTACTGTACATGATTTGATTTGACATGCTCCTGATTTATGTCAGTAAGAGAGTTTGCCACCCCGGGCTCCTACTCTGGGCTGGCATAAGCTCGCTGTCAATCATCGCTGGCTAACTCTGCCGCAGCACTGACCTCTGGCTGGCACTGTTGTCGTGATCAGAGGGAACAGATCGGACGCTGGCCAAATCCCCCCCTCTCAGCAGGGACACACGTCTTCACATACAACATCAGTTCAGCTCAACTGAATCGAATCTGAGCTTCTGAACAGCCTGCTATGCATATAGCCTATTGAGTCCAAATCAACCTTATTTATATAGTGACAATAGCTTCAATAGCATTGACAACGTCGATAGCAATTGACGGCGTCTCAAGGCGCATTGCGAAGCCCAGAGCGTGAGCCCCCCCAGAGTGCTAGCCCCCACTAGAGCCCTGAGCCCCCCCAGAGTACTAGCCCCCACTAGAGCCCTGAGCCCTGAGGCAGTTGTGGTGTCATGCCCTCTCGCCTCCGTCCTGTCCTGTCCTGTCCTGGTGCTTCTGCCTCCAGTCTGCATGTGGGCAGCTGGAAATAGAGCGGCCGGCGCAGTACACAAGGTCCCGATCTGTAGGGAGGACACGCAATCGCTGAGTCAGCGCTCAGATCAGTTCGCCCCAAACACCTCCTCTCTCTCTCTCTCTCTCTCTCTCTCTCTCTCTCTCTCTCTCTCTCTCTCTCACTCTCTCTCTCTCTCTCTCTCTCTCAAGCCCGTACGACACCGCTGACGAAGCAGGACAGGGACGAGTTAGACACATGCAAAAAAAAGTTCAACTTTTTTCCCCCTCTGCTTTCAACATCAAGCCTTTTTCTTAAAGCCGGGATTAAAATGCAGATTTGAGTGCAGATACAGTATGCATGCCAAGCAACCAGAACATGCAGACCAGCGCAATCCTCAACATAACTGCTTGAAGCATATAGACGTTTTTGATGGTAGGGTCAGTGCGTGATTCAGTGAGGAAGTGACAACGTTTGTAAGGTAGAAATGATGTGAAATGTATTATTGTGGACATACTGTATTCACTCAAGTAAACAAGTAAACAGTAAACACTTACCCTAGAGGCCACCTCACTCTCTCTCTCTATCTCTCTTTCTCTCTCTCTCTCTCTCTCTCACACACACACACACACACACACACACATACACACACACACACACACACTTCAAACAGAATAAATACCTGTAAAAACATTTATTTGTTATATATTGTGAAGTATTTTATACATTTCGTTTCATATTTTACAATTTCCCTTCTTCTTTCCTGTAAGGTGTGTTACAGACAGTACACTCTGTAATTTCATTTCAAAATTCCAGGTTCCAGTAATATCTCTAATTTCAGGTTTTGTATATTTTTTTTATCCGTTTCTACCTCTTTCTTTAGCTCTTCCACACACACACACGCACACACACACACACACACACATACACACACACACACACACACACACACACACACACACACACACACACACACACACACACACACACATATAAACCACACACACACACACACACACACACACACACACACTCAGAACATTTGGAATAATATCTGATTTTATCTAGCTGTTTGTGCCAGGTACTGTATGTGCTGTGCAGTAAAGTTTGGACCTCAGTGTGAACTCACAGGAGCGGTAGCGTGCTATGTGCTAACTGTACCCTATCTTCAGAAAGGAAAAGTCTGACCATATTGGTTCTGTCCGTACACTGAACAGAGGCCATTTCACTAATTAGCTCATCCACCTGGCTAAGGAGTTGGGCTGATTAGAGAGGGGCAATTGCTCTGTCGCTAGTTTGGAGTTTAACACGGTTTTAAACTCCAAATCCCAACTCAAACTCCGGTTTAAAACCAAGTTAAAAGCGACGGAGCAATTGCCCCAGAGTGTTTTTTTTTGTTTTGTTTTGTTTTTAGTAAATAGTTGGAAGAAATATGTGATAGGACTTTTATTTTCCGAAGCTGGGCATTCCAGCCCTGTATGGGCGCCTGTTCTGTTCAGTTCAGAGCCCCATGCTGAACACCTGATTGTCTGAGCACGGAGTACGCGGTGCGGTGGCCTGTGTGTTGGCGTGTGTTAAGTCACGCGGTCCAAATGTTGTGGATTTGAACCTAAGTCTGTCCCATGTATCTCCGAAAGCTTTGTATCACAGATAATAAGCTCAATGTGTAAACAACATGAACATACTCATATGAATCTATATCAAGACAACAGTCTTTTGTTCTTGCTCCAAACATGTCTATTTTTAAACAAAAGAATAAAAAGTGACATTGTCATTGGCCAGTTGTCTGCACCAGTATTTGTGTTTGTTTGTTTTGGCTGCCATATTCTGCTGCGCAGGTATGGGTGGGGTGTCACGAATGCACCTGTGCAGCTTTGAGAAACTAGTGGCAGCAGAAGTGTGTGTGTGTGTGTGTGTGTGTGTGTCTGTGTGAGAGAGAGAGATACATTGGACTATACACATCACATCAGAGTGAGTGATCAGTGTATTTATGTGTGTGAGTTCTTCAGGTATGGGGAGGGTTGGGGGGGTGTTACCAATAGCCTATTTATGTGTGTGTGTGTGTGTGTGTGTGTGTGTGAGAGAGAGAGAGAGAGAGAGAGAGAGAGAGAGAGAGAGAGAGAGAGAGGGAGAGAGAGATGGAGAGGGAGAGAGGGAGGGTGGTTCCACAGTCCCTTACTGTCCCCTTGGGCTGTTGAGGATGATCCCTTCTCTAGATATGAGGGGGGCTGAGAGAGATGTGTGTGTGTGTGTGGCGGGGGTGGGGGTGGTGTCCCTCGTCTCGTCTGATCTGGCTGCAGGGCTTGTGAGTCCTCTTCACACCCATTTCACTTCTACCTCACGATTTGCACACACACACACACACACACACACACACACACACACACACACACCAGGCACAGGCTCTCCAAGTCAAAACATTCCTTCACGGTTCACGGTCAGGGACGAGTGTATGTCAGCTCTATATACGCGTACAGTACAGTCTACTCATCTAGCCCACACTCCTATCGACCCACGAGTGGTAGCACTCAAGCGACAGTGTTTCCATTTCTGTGTGTGAGTGAGGGATTAAATTAACTGAGAGAATGAATATTTTTTCAGTGCGAAAGGAAAGGCTTTTTCGGTGAGGAGGGAGAGAAAAAAGGACTGGCGGTAGTACAGTGTGCGGCGGGGTCCATCAGAGACTGGTGAATTGGATCCATCCGTCAGCCGCCTTGTGGGAGGAAGTAGAGACAGAAGTCGTGGGCGTCGGCGGGAACAGAGAGTTCTGCCCCACAGCTTTCTTTTGATTGGCTTACTTTCAGCACTTGAATGGCTGAGATGTGAAAAGCACGGACCCACCGCATTAGATAACCACTTAGACACACACACACACACTCTTGAGAGTGGAAGACATTACTGACAGTCAAAGTAAGCACATGGGTGTAGATAGAGTCAGCCCATAAATAAGAGATACTACTATCCTAGTTTCCTAGTTGTGCCTTTAACACATGTTTAATTCTCACTCTGAAGAATACACTACAACAGCGTGTCGGGATTGCATGTGTTCAATTTATTTATTCATAATCAGACAAGACAAAGGGACGCAGTGTTAACTTGTAATGGGAAGTGATGCATGATTTCTTTAGAAGATTGCCACAGTGCAAAATAACAGCTCAGAATGAAAGGACTACATTCACACATACAGAACACATTATCAAGTGCAGTCACAGCCTTTTCCTTGGGTGTGTAGAAATGTGAGATATGTCCATCAGAAGTACATATACAGTATATATACTGTGTGTGTATATATATATATATATATATATATATGAGATAAAGCAGAACATGAGGTACACTTAACGCACAGCTGACTGTTTGGCTCATAATCAAGATCAACTCTGGTGAGCAGGTACTGTAAGTCTGGATCAGGTGTGGGCCTACTAGGCTTCAGAACCACCAGAACCCACATGAAACCAGTATCAGGTTCGTCTCAGAATCTGAAAACATCTGGAGAAGTCAGGCTCAGCATATGTGTGAGACGGCAGTGCAGCTACCTTAAAATAAAATATCATGATCACTGTTTTTCTGTCAGTATGTTGTGTTCTTAGGTAAAAATAATAGCACAGCATGATGACATAAAAGTACGTATAAAATCACCATGACATCATTCACATTAACAGTCTTTGAGCTCTAAAATAATTCACAATGTAAAGCCTATCGCACACTAACACCAGCATACTGGACCAAAATAAAACATCTGTGATAAACATTAATATAAATAATAATATATAATAAAAAATATAATATAAATATCTGCATATATAAAATAATCCTACTACTACATTCAGCTGCCATTTCCAATGCTGGATTCGGCCCAGAGGAGAACCAGATCTGGGCCAGACTAATGCCAGATTCCACACTCTACTCCACAGCTCCGCTTCACGACACACACTCTAAGTTACGCAGCAGGCCTTTAAGTCTGGGGGTCATAGCCTATGTCATGTGGCAAGCCTTTAAACTGAGTGTCATAACTCTAAGTTACATAGCAGGCCTTTAAACATGGGGTCATAGTTTATGACATGCCTTTAATCGGGTGGAGTTGAGAAAGCCACACTATGAAGACTCATCAGCACCTGGATATGACATGTATCTTGCTACTGCTGTTCCCTATGCCCCCATCTCGACTGCTGCTCTCTCTGCTGTTCCCTATGCCCCCATCTCGACTGCTGCTCTCTCTGCAGTTTCTTTATGCCCCCATCTCTACTGCTGCTCTCTCTGCTGTTCCCTTTGCCCCCATCTATACTGCTGCTCTCTCTGCTGTTCCCTATGCCCCCATCTATACTGCTGCTCTCTCTGCTGTTCCCTATGCCCCCATCTATACTGCTGCTCTCTCTGCTGTTCCCTATGCCCCCATCTCTACTGCTGCTCTCTCTGCTGTTTCTTTATGCCCCCATCTATACTGCTGCTCTCTCTGCTGTTCTCTATGCCCCCATCTATACTGCTGCTCTCTCTGCTGTTTTCTATGCCCCCATCTATACTGCTGCTCTCTCTTTCTCTGACCTACAGTATTCTCTACTGCCGTTCTCTCTGACCCCATCTCTACTGCTGTTCTCTCTGGCCTGTTCTATATTGCTGCTCTCTCTGACCAATTCTATATTGCTGCTCTCTCTCTGGCCTATTCTCTACTGTTGACAGCAAGCATGATATTGTGATATCTTTCTGAGGTGTTTCCATTGTCTGAGGTCATTCAAAATAGAATTTTAACTAGTAATCTATTCAAACATGTTACTTAATAGATTAAAATAAAATATCTGGATCTGCAAAGTTGCATAAGAGGTTACCGTTTGACTTTTCATAGTATGCGTCTTATCTTGCCCTCACTCTCTCTGTGTATCTGTTCCTTTCTCTCTACATCACTTCTTCTCTTCCTTTCTCTCTACATCCCTTCTTCTCTTCCTTTCTCTCTACATCACTTCTTCTCTTTCTGTCCATCAGCCTCTGCCGAGTCAGACCCCTTCTCTGAGTTTATGGACACCTCGGACTCTGGGCTTACCGCTCCATCCTCTTCCTCTCCTCCTCCTCCTTTCTCCTTCCCCTCTTTCTTTCCTTCTCCTTCATCACTCTCTTTCGGTTTCTCTCCCTCACTCTTCCCCCGCTCCTCTCCCTCCTTACCCTTCTTCTCCTCCTCCACCTCCTTCCCTTTCTCCTTCTCTCCGTTCTCTGTGGCTTTATCGGTCTTCCCTGTGCTCTCGGCCTTAGACTGACCCTCTCCTGCGTCCACCTCCTCCGCGTCGTCCTCCTCCTTGACCTCTGCCCCTCTGGTGTCTGTGGTGCTGCTGACCGCTACAGACTCGTCCGCTGGTTTGGTCTTCTCCGCCTGGTCTCGGTCAGTTGTCTCCTCCGCTGGTTTGGTCTTCTCCGCCTGGTCTCGATCAGTTGTCTCCTCCGCTGGTTTGGTCTTCTCCGCCTGGTCTCGGTCAGTTGTCTCCTCCGCTGGTTTGGCCTCCTCCGCGTTCTGGGTGTCGGCCGCTGGCTCCGTGGTGGACTCCGCCTGGTTTTGGTCAGTTGTCTCCTCCGCTGGTTTCGCCTCGTCAGTGTCCTGTCCGTTTTCGGCTGCTGCTGCTGTGGCGGTGTCCGGCTGGTCACTGTCAGCCTTCTGCTCTGGCTGCTCCTCTGCTTGAGTCTGTGGGGCATCAGTGATAGAGACGACGCAGAGGAGTCAAACAACCTCTCGGTCAAAACCAGGAAGACATGCACACTTCTGCAGCTGTCTTAACAAACGACCAGCATACTGAGGATACTGATTGAGATTGGTGGAGATCGGTCGCTGAAACGCATTTACCACAGGCAAAGCGAGACAATTACAACTGTTATAGGTGGCTTCAAGTTCTCTCTCTCTCTCTCTCTCTCTCTCTCTCTCTCTCTCTCTCTCTCTCTCTGTGTGTGTGTGTGTACATATGTGTGTGTGTATTACTCCACCTGTTGAGGTGTGGGCTCGTCCTGCTCTGCCGGCTTCTCCTGAGTCTTCTCAGCTGCTGCGTCCTCTGTAGCCGGGGCTCCCTCATCTATGGGCACAGGAGGAGGAGGAGGGGTCACACAGCGTTCACATTTCACCACACACACACACCGCACGCACACACACACACACACACACACACACATTCAAGTGCACGCAGGCATGCGAACACGCACACACACACACACATACTGTACACACACACACAAACACTCAAACACAGAGATGAACACATGAACGTATGTTGGTGTGTGTTACTAAAGAGTATGCTATGATTAGATGATCACTTCGAATGGAGAGTAGAGGACTGAATCTCCATTTGTGAATTCTCTTGAATCAAGATTTTGAAGTAGAAGCCAATTACCGTGCGTCAAACATTCTGAACACAACTCACTAAACTCACAAGCTGCACTGTCAATATACAACACTGGCCTCCTGTGGCCATAACAAGTACTACATACGACATTAGGACGCTGTTATGAGCAGTAAATGGTTTGCTTGGTTCTGTAAGCAGACGCGGCAGGGTGAAATCAAGAGCCGCTGACTGC
>NC_084999.1:5298168-5335668 GCF_963854185.1 Sardina pilchardus | reverse complement strand
TACCTCCATCCTGCTGAACAACATCCAGCCTTCAGGGAGACAAGCAAACAGGGTGGAGGGGCCTTGTCAGGATCACCGAGCCAAAGCCAGGATCTCTCTCTCCCACACACACACACACACACACACACATAGACACACACACATACACATACGCAAGCATGCACGCACACACACAAACACATACGCACGCACACAGTCTCTCTCTCCCACACATAAACCCAGAGCGCACCTGAAACTCTGAGACAGATAAACTTGGTGACAGGCCTGTTGGGGATTGTGGTACCTAAGCACAGCTCTTGTCTTGGAACACACACACACACACACACACACACACACACACACACACAGGCCTGTTGGGGACTCTGGTACTTAAGCACAGCTCTTGTCTTGGAACACACACACACACACACACACACACACACATACACACGCACACACACACACACACACACACACACACACACACACACACACACACACACACACACACACACACACACACACAGGCCTGTTGGGGACTCTGGTACCTAAGCACAGCTCTTGTCTTGGAAAAGTACTGTGGAGACAGTGAGTCATTACTGTGATAACAAACAAATGATCTTCACTAAAACTTCCCCATCCACACACAAAAACACTCAAGGTAGGCTTGACCTGCGATTTCAACAGACATAGACAGAGTCACAAACAGCCCGCAAAGAGCACTGAGTGATCCAGTTACCAGAACACAATGCTGGAGGTAAAAATAAATCAAACGCCTCAGTTCAGAACATCCTGTTCAAGGCCGCAATAACAAATCAATTTCCTGTTCCAGGATACAATGCAAGGTACAGTACGGCCATTTTCTCTCATATGTCCTCACACCGGCACCACAGGCAGTGAACAAGAGGAGCAGCAGACCAGGAGCAGGAGGCTTTTGAATCAGGTGAGCCAGTCAGGAACATGTGGGGGGCTATCAAAGGGGTGGGACAATGCTCTGGCCCTGAACATTACTGTAACAATCGAGAAAAGCTGTAAGACAGCAGACCATGTCTGCAGAGGCGGACATCCCCGATTCAGAAAGTAAAAGTCCTGCCAAATATTTGATCCAGCCATTTAGTAAATCAGCTCATCCTAATCAGCTGCCAGGTAGATCAGATACTGTAATTAGTGTTAAATACACAAGGAGAAAAAATAGAGATAGAGTCTTTACTGTCCTATAAGGATATTCCTTTTCACACGTCATTTACATACATTCCACAAAAAGACAGCAGCATCTGATGTTATCGTCACAGCCTCATACAGAATACTGTACATGGCAGGACTTTTACGCTCTGGAACCGGGATGTCCGCCTCTGCCTGTCTAGGCCTCTTCCTGGTGGGGCTGCACGTGGGCAGTGTGTGTGTGTGTGTGTGTGTGTGTGTGTACAAGCTGGGCTTCCCAGACACATGGCACGGACACATGGTCCTCCAGGGATCCAGGCGTGCTCTCATGTGAGTGTGTGTGTGTGTGTGTGTGTGTGTGTGTGTGTGTGTGTGTGTGTGTGTGTGTAGCTGGTGTGGTAGGTCCTGCAGGGATCCAGGCATGCTCTTGTGTGACACTACGCAGGGCCTTGCTACACAGAGCAGCGAGGATTAAAAGCCTGGGAAACGAGCTTTAATTGTGCGCCGTCGCCCATGGAAATAATGTGCACCAGAGGGGCATCATTTGTCATGTTTGATGAATTGCAAACTGCTGGGTTCAGTGGATAGCTTCTCTCTTTCTCTTTTCTCTCTCTCTCTCTGTCTCTCTCTGTCTCTCTCTCTCTGTGTTCTATTGTGCACCTTATTTTGTGTGAGTTCTATTGTATGTGTGAGTTTTTCTATGCATTTGTCTTTATTCATTGTTGTGAGTGTGTGTGTGAGTGTGTGTGTGTGTGTGTGTGTGTGTGTGTGTGTGTGTGTGTGTGTGTGTGTGTGTGTGTGTCTATGTACTGTAGATAGGAGTTTATCCCTGGGTAGTGTATGGCGACTGAGTTGCTGGATATGAGAACAGAAGCAGCATCAGCTCCAGCGTCCACAGGGAGTATTAATGAGCTGTTTGCATACCACACAGGAACTGAGCTTTGGCCCACTTCCCTTCACATCCACTTCCTTTGGGACGGAAGGGAGCACATGTCCCTCTTTAGAAGCTTGTTGTGTGCGTGTGTGTGTGTGTGTGTGTGTGTGTGTGTGTGTGTGTGTGTGTGTGTGTGTGTGTATCTCTCCTTATGTGTGTTGGGGGGAGGGGGGGGGGGGGGGCACTGGGCACATGGCAGTGCCTTTGTTTGAGTTATGTATGCATGCACATTTGATGTATGACTGTGTTTGCACATGAGCCGGCTAACCCTAGACCTATGCATTGCAGAGAGAAGGGGAGTCTTCAGCACCACGGACAGCGACTTGATGTTTCCCATTCCACCAAGCTGTCCCTTTTTCCCCTGGTGACATGGCTTTTGGAGCCACACCATTGAGATGAAAATGAGTCCCATTTGCAAGTACTGTATCTCCAACCTATTTTACTATGTAACACATCAGCCTCTGATGTCTACAACAAATACTGTATGTCTGTAACACAGACTGTAACGATTATAACAATCTGCTTTGAATTTGCTCCTGGGTGGAAAATTGTGTGTTAAAGCATGTGTCTGTGTGTGTGTGTGTGTGTGTGTGTGTGTGTGTGTGCGTGTGTGTGTGTGTGTGTGTGTGTGTGTGTGTGTGTGCGTGTGTGTGTCTGTGCGTGTGTGTGTGTGTGTGTGTGTGTGTGTGTGTGCATGTGTGTGTGCATGTGTGCGTGCATGTGCGTGTCATGAACTTGTGCATGAATACATGTGTATGCATGTGTGTGTGTGTGTGCGCGCGTGTGTTCTGTTTGCCTCATCGCCATGGTGATGAATAGCCCAGTGGGAGCCAACCAGACCCCCTGAGTGCTAATGAGACGGAGCCTGGAGCATCCAGCGTGCTCCTCCCCAACACACACCCCTCTCCTCTCAAGACCTCATGGCAACCCCACGCAACACACGCCATTAATACCCTGTTGGGGAGCTACATCCAGTCTCCCCTCTCCACATCCTCGCATTTAGATGTTCTCAGTTCCCCAGGGTATTTTCACTCAATCAAACAGAACAAGCTATATCCAGTCTTGTCTCTCCAGATCCTCGCATTTAGATGTTCTCGGTTCTCCAGGTTTCTTTTCACTCAATCAAACAGAACAAGCTACATCCAGTCTCCCCTCTCCAGATCCTCGCATTTAGATGTTCTCGATTCTCCTGGTTTCTTTTCACTCAATCTGATACCTGACAGAACAGAATCGTGTTCGCAGGATCACGCTACAGATGGCCTAGTTGAGTGGTGCTCACATCAACAGTCATAAAAGGAAGTGATCCATAAGAACTGAGCCTGAAGCAAAGCAAAGCCATAGGATCCCTTGGCTCTCACTAAAGCACTCCAGTCAGCTTTAATCTGTCCGCTCTTTATTGGTCATATTATAGCCTTCCCTAGATTTGAGTATGAAAGAGATTTAATATATGCTGGCATATGAGTATGACTGCACTGACAACTTGATTCAGTGATAACATTAAAGGTTAACATTTCTCATTAGACATGACGAAGAAACCTGCTGTGTGTGTGTGTGTGTGTGTGTGTGTGTGTGTGTGTGTGTGTGTAAGCTGTATTCCTCTCTGGCTCTAATAAAGCTCATCTACAGGCACTGGCCCTCCTCTGGCGTCCACAGTCTGTGCAGACAGATAAATAGTGTTATCTCTGTGCAATGACATCATGCTTCTATAGCCCTGATCTCAAGTCTAACAGTGAATGACTTTCCAGAGGCGATGTTCTTGGCTGTCTGGTGGATCAACACTGCCACCTTGTGGCTACAGGAGCTAGAGTTTAATAAGCCTCCCTGAATTACATCATCTGTCTTTGGTGAGAGGTTGTTGTGTCCTTTGTGTGTGCATGTGTGTGTGTGTGTGTGTGTGTGTGTGTGTGTGTGTGTGTGTGTGTGTGTGTGTGTGTGTGTGTGTGTGTGTGTGTGATGGAGAGCAAGAGACAGAGAGAGAGAGAGAGAGAGAGAGAGAGAGAGAGAGAGAGAGAGAGAGAGAGAGAGAGAGAAAGAGAGAGAGAGAGTGTGTATGCCTCAGAGAAGGTCTTAAAATGGGGGGTCTGTGAGCCCTATGTTTATGCCCCCAGAATGTAGTGCTGTAGCTGCATGGCTGCTTGAGTTGTTAAAACCATCAACTGGAGCTCAGTAACATCGATTGTTTTCAGGTTTTGTTAGTGACCTCAGAAACGGAGAGCTACAGTATGTGAAAAATTGCCGGATTTCTCCTTTTAAGATAGCTGAATAGAGCCAAATCTCTTTGGCAAGAGCTACGTGTAAATCTGACCTAAATCGAGGTGACATGTGAACCTTGCTGTGTTGAATGATCTAACTGCAATTTGATAGTGTATGATTTCACAGCAGGTCTAGCACTGGCCAAGCCACATCCAGAGCAGGTCTTTGGCAGGTCAGGGCCAAAGTTACGCTTCACCAGAAAGGTTGGCTAAATGTCTGTCTCTGGTCATCGGCCCAGACATGTTGTTCCATACAGACGTAGGAAAAACAACAGCCAAACAACAACAAGCAGCCACAAGCTGTGTCTCAAACCACATTTCTGCCAGTACACTGCTAGTGTGTACTGAGTGCTAACTTGTGCTGTGCCCACTTTTCGATGGTTAGTATTGTCCCAATATACACTTATACACACTATACACTTAATCAAATTTAAAGTATTTGAAGTGTGCTAGTAGGTGGTTTGAGACACAGCCACAGTGTGCACTAAGCCTACCTCGGTCTCCACTGATTGGCTGTGAGGGGGCTCTCCACTCATCTCATCCGCTCTCAAGACCAGCAGACAGAATACATGGACTATCTACATATCTATCTATCTATCTATCTATCATCTATCGATCTATCTACATGGACCAGCGACCTGGGTTCGATTCCCGCCCCGTGGTCCTTTCCAGATCCCGCCCCAACTCTCTCTCCTATTCACCTCATGTCACTCTCCACTATCTCCATCATGGACTCTCAATATGCAACAAGTGTGCCTTTGAACTCCATAGCTGTTTTCAAGCTAATAACGTTACCAACTGACAATCGGTTGACCCAGGCTTGATTTCAGCCATTGCTAGTCTGTGTCACTTTGGATAAAAGTGTCTGCTATATATTAGTGAACTTCAACTTCAACTTTAAATATCACTTTGATACTTGTCAATATTATTGACACAAGATCACGATGGACTATGACTGAAGACTACAACCTCCTCCTGCACAAGGGCAATCTTATGACTCCACCCCTCCTCCTCCATCTTTGAGAGGGCAAAATGAGTACTCGGTTTCATAGAGAGAGGTCAGGTATTGAGTCATACCCTCCTATACAGACGTTACCCATGTGCACCAGACAAGAACGGAGAGGTTCTCACAGGTGAGCCCGAAACTGACGCGCCCTTCACGCAGGTGTGCACTTCGCCTGACCTCAAACACAGGATTAAGAGATATCACACCTGCACCTGATACCTGCCACCTCTGACTCTGGCATCCATTAACGCTTACAAAAGATCATTATGGTTTCATATGGCTGACACCATACGCAGCACAGATGGCGCGAGACGCCACTGGCAGGGCAGTCAAGCGAAGCCAACGCACCCGGCAGCTGGTCAGGGGTGAACCCATGCCAGACCAGAGTCCAATCAGAGCCAAATCACCTCCAGATTTGAGCCCAGACGACAGACTGTATAAATGATGTCCTGAGCACGGCAATATCCCATCCAGATTAGCCTCGGAATTGTAGTTGCAGCAATTTATTACAAATATACATTGGACCACCGAAACTGTGGTATGTTTCGTTTCAACAGTACGTTTCAACAGATACAGAGATTTGTGGAGCATGAGAAACCATGTACAGTACTAGAGCATGTGGCTTTACCTCTCTCTCCCTACGTTGCCATGGATAACAATATCATTCTCTGTTCCTCAAACTATGGGACTACTGGACAGCTCACAGGACAGTCGGGCCAAATTCTGTGTGGCCGTGTGGATGTTCTCGAGTCGAGCCTAGTTCTAACTCTGTTCCAAGTCTGTTCTGAACCTTTTTTCCGCCCTTCTAACCCTGTCTGGATCTCAAGTGAGCTTCATAATCTGACTCCAATGTGCATCACTGGCGAATCTTCAGATTGGCATACTTTATGGAGAACTCGAGACTGTTCTCTTCTACTGACATGGTGATGCCTATGGCAAAATAAGACAACAGGAAGTGTGTCACCCCTCCCCTTTCTTGTGATTGGCTGAGGCGGGTGTCTGTCTCACCGTTGTCCTGGGTGCTGAGGCTCATGCTGAGTCCACTCTTCTTGTTGCGGAGGGTGATGAGGCGGCTCTGGGACACCTGCTTGACGATGGACGACAGGTGCTCACGAGTGCTCTGAGGCGCTACGGACGGCTCGCCTTCAGATGGCTCACTGCAGGCAACCACTGACATGCTCACCTGGGGGGGGGGGAGGCGGAAGCAGGGGGATATGGGTCAGCAAATAGAGATTGAGAACGTGACGTAAAACGCAACGCATTTTGGGAATAGGTGGCCCAAAAAGTTTTTTACTGACGTGCGGGAACAACGAAGTGCAGTTGTCGAAATGCCGTTTACCTGCTGTGTTATAAAATTCAATAGAGTAACATGAAGCTTATCTTTTATCGTTTTCCAGCGTGGACAAATAATAGTACACGCCATGTTTCAGACGTGACAAAAAGGCGAGAAATGGCATGGATAGCAGCAGTAAGGAAGCGCAAGATTATGTTCTGTTTTTTGCACAATTTTTCCCCGCTTAGTTTTCATTATTATCATGCCAGATCATAGACCCAGAACACTAGTTTACATGGGCTGGCATCAGGCGAGCCAAACGCACCCATAATTCTTTGTGTTTTGATGACGTTGGTCACATGTCTTAGCGATCTCTATACACACACACACACACACACACGCACACACACTATTTGATATTAGCGGTGCATGTGACAATGCCACTGTACTCACACTCCCATTCTGTTTCCTGGATCTGGATATGGGCGGCAGGGACCTGGACCTGAAACCAACAATAAATGAATTCTGAACTTGGTTGGATTTCTATATACTGTAATATGGTGAGGCATTCTACCAGGAAAACTTCACTGTGCCCTTTCAAGTGTGTGTGTGTGTACTGTGTGTGTGTGTACACGTGTTTCTTGTTGGTTTACGTGGTTGTCTCCCACATATTTCTATGAAATGCCTTGCTTGAGGAACACACTTACCCAAAGACTCTCTTGATCCCCGTGGGTTTACTGAAAAGGAGGTCATCGTACGGAAGCTTCTTGAACTTCTCGCGGCCGACAGCAATGTACAGCTGCCCAGCCTCCAGCTCCTTTCCATCTGTGAGCTGAGTCCCACTCAGTGTGTACATGCTAGGCAATAACAAATGAGAAGAATTGTATCTCAGACGCCCAGAAGCAGAAGCACCTAAGCCCTCACACATAAACCCCAAGCCGTATGGTCAACCCTAAAAATGCATGTTTATGGAGGAGAAATCTGTCCCAAAAACTCAGTGGAAAAAGTCAGACAGTAATTGACACACCATTACCCCTTTGCCTCCAAAACAGACCTGATGCGTGCTCAAATTCACAAACAGGAGAACCTTCACAAACATTTGCAAACAACTCTGTTTTAGCATTGAGTTCAATGTGAACATTAGAGAACACTCGCAAACACAGGTTTTTCTGTTTTTTTCTCTGTGAACATCCTAGAGGTCTAAGAGGTCCACCACGACTGCACCTCGGCTTGGGTATCTTAAGTCCTAGGTTTTACTAGTGGACACCCTCACCTAATTTTTAGTGTTTTTGTGTCCACCGTATCCCCACAAACATCAACGTCTCCCTGTAGGCCCTGCAGCGCCCCCAGGTGTCTGTGTTTTACCTGCGGACCCCCCCCCCCCCCCCCCCCCCAGGTGTCTGTGTTTTACCTGCGGATCCCCCCCAGGTGTCTGTGTTTTACCTGCGGACCCCCCCCAGGATCCTCTGGCCTATCTTCTCAGTGATCATCTCCAGGATTCGCTCATACTGTCCCACAATCCTGTGCGGGATCAGGAGCCTCACAGCGGGGTTCAGCAGGTCTCCATTCGCTATCACACTAAACCAGCACAGACAGATGGCAACAGTTGGTGAGCATACAAATGAAATGCCTGCACGTGTACAAACTTTCTCGAACAACACACACACACACACACACACACACACACACACACACACACACACACACACACACACACACACACACACACACACACACACACATTAACATGCAGAGAGCCGACAACACACAGTCATTTACTGTATACTGTGGAGTGAGTCATAAACAGTATAAACAGAGATGCAACAGATGCCGGATGCACTGGCACCATAACCAAATAAGTCACATCCATAGGATATCTTCTCAGACTTACAAAATGGCGCATGGCTCTTTGATGGGCTTGAGAAAGCGTGCAGACACAATGATGCGACTCTGAGGCACTGGCTTGACCTACACAACAAAGAGCAGATTACACATCATCGGCAGCAGATACACACACACAAACACACACACACACACACTTGTTACATGCTGTGAACATCTGCAGCAAACTCTGCATCTCTCCTTTGCAGCCAATCGTGTTACATTTCTGGACATCCAGCCAATTAGAAACAAGCATAGATGTAGGCCTTCAGTTCTACTGCCCTTATCTTAGTTCCACTGGCCAAACCACTGCTTACTGTGCGAACACACCGCCGGCAACTTGAGCTTCCAATATCGCTCTGGACGCCCTGTCAAGGACGCCGTGTGAAGCTTGGATGCTTTGGCCGCTCTGACGTAGTAGCATTCTATGTTCGTTGCTGGTCGTTTGGTCGCTGAACCGCGTCGTAGCTCATTACCATTAAGTTGAGCCACTTTCAACTTTCTCTAGTCGCTCAAGTCTCTCAAGACGCCCAAAACGTGACGCCGACGGATTGGACGCTGCTGGCATTGAAAATGAATGACTTCCGGAATCTTTGGAAGCTCAGATCGGCGGCGGTGTGAACGTACAGTTAGTTCTACTACTCAAATCTCAGTTCTGTCCATGTCTGACTCAGTTCTCTGGCAGTGACCTCAGGTTCACTGCTTTGGTCCTCAGCTCCATCCTCAGGTGTAATGTTTTATCCTCAGCACCATCCTCAGGTGTAATGCTTTATCTTCAGCATCATCCTCAGGTGTATTGCTTTATCTTCAGCATCATCCTCAGGTGTAATGCTTTGGTCCTCAACACCATCCTCAGGTGTATTGCTCTGTCCTCATCTCCACTGTCCTGCCGAGGTGACTTGTGTTGCCTAGAGACAGCGCAGTGTCCTTGTGCCTGTTGGCTGTGGAGGGCCCCGGGCTAATTAACTGGCCTTTAGGAGGAGCATAGAAGAGCCCTAATGACCTCCTGAAGGGCCTATCTGATTAAAATAATCAAGGTCAGTGTGTGTGTGTGTGTGTGTGTGTGTGTGTGTGTGTGTGTGTGTGTGTGTGTGTGTGTGTGTGTGTGTGCGTGTGTGCGTGTGTGCGTGTGTGCGTGTGTGTGTGTGTGTGTGTGTGTGTAAGTTCCAGTTTGCTTGATTATGATGGTGGTCATTTGTCTAAATGCCCTGGCAACCATACCACACACTCTGTCTTTCTAAGACGTGTAAAAGAGAGAATGCGGAGTGGTGAGTTTATAACATATTTATATTGTTCCTGCCATAGCTGCCCAACATTCACCACAGATCGGTAGTGCACGTTGTGTCATAGGACTAGAGTTGTGAGCATGAGCTCGAGTGTGAAAGTGAGTGTGTGTGTGTGTGTGTGTGTGTGTGTGTGTGTGTGTGTGTGTGTGTGTGTGTGCCCAAATGTGTCAGGCATGAGCTGTATGGACCCCCCCCCCCCTCTCTCAGCGAGCATCACAGGGCAGGGGCTAAGGTTGGGTCTTGACAGCACTTCCTCCATGAGTGCACACACTGTAGACATCAGACAATAACTCATGAAAGAGTAATGGAGGCATGTGTGTTGTGTGTGTGTGTGTGTGTGTGTGTGTGTGTGTGTGTGTGTGTGTGTGTGTGTGTGTGTGTGTGTGTGTGTGTGTGTGTGTGTGTGTGTGTGTGTGTGTGTGTGTGTGTGTGTGTGTGGAGGCATGACCAGCGAGCCGCAGACAAAGTGGTTCCCCCCAGACTAGACGGCCGATGCTACGAGTCATTAAGCGGTACGCCTCGCATGCATGCCTCCCCTTGAAGTGCGGCCATCTGATCCCTGTATGGCTGTGTAATTATTGAGCGTTCATTTATTCATCACACACAAGTGCACTGCTAACTGCTCTACGTTCAGTGTAAAGATAGCATAACCAGGTTATAGCTGTCCATGTCTTCTGCCCACTTATCAGAGTCCACAAACTGATATTGGTGTAGTATTGCAGTGTATTGCAAGAGCTCTTGGATGACCCTATGGTACAGTATGACCTCAGTAATGTAACTGATCCCAACCACACAGATGTATATGATTACTGTATATCATAATACTTCTAATACTTCTGAGATCACTTCTAAAAACATACAGTATGTGGTAACTAACATCTTTATTTGCATATATTTGAATTATTTGTTTGTTTGTCTATAGGATATATGAAATGCACCAATCACTCCATTAGTGATGATGACATACTGTACTGTACTGTGCACACATGCACATGCATACACACACATGCACAGGCACACGCGCGTGCACACACACACACACACATACACACACACACACACACTCTTCTCTCTCTCTCTCTCTCTCTCTCTCTCTCTCTCTCTCTCTCTCTCACACACACACACACACACACACACACACACACACACACACACACACGCACACACACACACAGCAACGTGGAAAGATATCACAAACGCTTAACAATGTTACTTCGTGTTGCATCTCTGCAAGCATGACACCATGTGTGGATAGAGATGTGATGGTGTGCACCACTTTCACAGGCTGGCTGGGTAACTCACCAGACCATTGATTTGCTGCATTCGTTTTTTCCTGGCTGCAATCTGCAAGTAACTGTCAACAAGGAAAAGGTCAAACTCAGTATGTGTGCTCAACTTGTAACGAGGCATGGACAACAGATCGACTTTTGGATTTTATGGATGCTCTCTGTAAAGAGGAATCATCACAAAAGAATGAGATAAATTGGACAGCCAGTCCAATAAGACTAACAATTCTCATCATGAACATGAACCGTAACATGATTGTCACTTACTCCAGTCTCTTAAACTTCTCTCTGCCAGCCGCCACATACTGTTCACCGCTCTGGAGGTGTTCCAGCGAAGCCACCCGATGCCCGTCTTTAGGAGTATAAATGTTCCTCACCGCTCCGAACGGAGGTTTCACCCCCCCTGTCACCTCTCGCAGAAACGTCTCAAAGTTGGACACCCTCTTCTCGTTTATCACCAAACGCCGTGCTTCGTAATACGGATCTCCGTTTCGATAGACAAAAATGTTCTTTACAACGGGCTGCGACAAGAAATTTGGCCTCTCTGCGCTCATCGTGAAGCAGAGAGATAAGAGACCGACGAGAGCTCACTTAAATGAGTAGAGTCAGACACATAAAGGTGCACTTGGCACGGGAACTTTCCATAGGTAAGACATAACTATCTGTCCGAGGGAACGTCCTCGCTGAGAGAGAGAGAGAGAGAGAGAGAGAGAGAGAGAGAGAGAGAGAGAGAGAGAGAGAGAGATGGAGGAGGAGGAGGGGGTGTTATTGGTTCTCTGCGCTCATGTTACACCTGATAAAATGCTAGAAAAACAGCGCTAGACATGCATGGCTCTTTAGCCGACTCTGCTCGTGTTCTGCCCACGTACGCTGTGGTCGTCAGGTAAAGTAGACTGGGATACAGGTGACAGCAGGTGACCCAACCTTCGTGTGTGTGTGTGTGTGTGTGTGAGAGAGAGAGAGATATCTATGCAAGAGACGTCCCCACACTGCATGCAACGCAACGCAACGCAACGCAATACACACACACACACACACACACACACACACACACACACACACACACACACACACACACACACACACACACACACACTCCTTTGCAACGCCACCTGTTATGGGCGCGTGGGGTATCATGGGAACCTGTCTGTTATGTCGAAGAGTTTCTATAGTAACGAACCAATTCTCATGTCGCATCGCGGTTAGTGGGTTACTACCGAGGGGTTTCTGATTAACCAGACTGGACCCGCGCTGGCCCCACACCTTCAGATAACACTAAAGGTTTGCAAAACAAGTCGCTGAAATGTTGCGTTTTGGAGAGGTATTTTGATGCGCTCAGTGAAACAGAACGAGGGGCATTTTACCTTGAGAACTTCGTTCCGTTTTAATGAGATGCCAGGGGACACTTATGCAGCCCCTGTGGTGGATCTGGCTTAGGGGAAAAGTGTTTGTTTTGGGTGTTGCATAACAACACATAAATAAACGTTGGCAGATAATCGGCAGGTGAGATGTAAAAAAGGGAAATGTGCAGCCTAATTGCTTTATATTTTGATGGAGACTCTTTTATGGACATGTTGTATATTTTTTTTAAAAAAGAATGAAAAGTAGGCCTAGTTCTTGCGAAAGTCAAGTAGGCTTGATAATGGTTTAAAAATCAAGAGCCATTACATGTTATATTCGAATGCAACTATCATACTATTTGTGTACAGCACGTCTGTCTTTTCTTTCCTCTGGCTATATTAGGCCAATTGTTATGATTCCAGAAACTTATTCAGAAGTTGTTCGGACACCATATGATCTCATGACCCATTTACTCTTGCCTGAAATGGAAAGTACCTAAGATTATTGCTCACTCCCCTCTGTTGCCTGTCAAAAGGAGCTTTGCTCCTGGGAGTTTTGCATTTATCCACCAGAAGGGGGCACTCTCTACTAACGTCAACACTCAACATGCTTGCAAGTGTGTAAATGACTTCCCCACCACTTTCTTCTTCTTCTTCTTCTTCTTCTTCTTCTTCTTCTTCTTCTTCTTCTTCTTCTTCTTCTTCTTCTTCTTCTGTCTAGCACATCTAGATATGCTATTTCCAATTGACACACTATAATTCAGAAGATAGGATAACATCACTGAGAAAAAAAAAATGATATACTGTACATACTGTGTGCAGTGTGGTGTAAGTGATCACCCAGAGCCAGGGAGGATGAGCCACAAGGTCCCCATAGCGAGCGGAGCGCCAGCGTCCACACAGGCAGAGGCAGGGGGCAGTATAGTATGGGCCCTAGAGGAGAGGGTGCGGCAGAGGAACCTGGGACACACACACAGGCCGAGGCCAGGGCCCACAGGGAGAGGCTCTCCAGCTTCACGGAGCTGGTCAAGGCGTAGGTCCAGCACCACCACCAGCACAGCACAGCATCCGCTCATTCATGCACTTATTCTTATTGTACTCTACCTTTTTTTAATTTGTCCTTGAATTGTTGTTAGAATTCCTTTAAAATGCTTAAAATGTTTACTATAGTCGCTTTGGTTAAAAAGTGTCTGCCAAATGTAATGTAATGTAGTGTAATGCATCCGCATAGAACACCGTTCATGATTGGCCAGCCGTTGTAAATCTTAAAGGGTGGGTCTGTGTCATTGCATATCATGTACCACAAGATGTCAGTCTCACATTCAATTTCAATTCACAGACCTCAAGCAAAAGTGGGAAATAGATCCTACTAACCCTTACATATATTGTAGCACAGTATCTACGGTAGCTTGAGTATGTGTGTGTGTGTGTGTGTGTGTGTGTGTGTGTGTGTGTGTGTGTGTGTGTGTGCGTGCGTGCGTGCGTGCGTGCGTGCGTGCGTGTGCGTGTGTGTGTGTGTTATGTCAGACTGGGATGTGTGAACTTGTGTGTTTCTTCTGGTTCCATCAGGGCCTGGCACGGGGAGTTTAGTTTATTTGAATTTCAGCCATTATTGCAGGTTCATAAAGACATACAAACAGCTGTCATCATAAACACTGAATTACAATATGCTGTTACAATAAAAACATTCATTAAAAAACATTATAAACACAAGCTAAAATATGTCAAATAGGCGACATCTGCAATCCATTGTCATAGAGTCCATTTAAGAGTCCACACATGTAGGTTCTCGGTTCTGCATGTAGGAATGGACAGTTTATTTGAATTTCTTGTTTTCCGATCAGTTCGCGTTTCTCTAAGGGGAGGTAGCCAGTCTCTGTAGCTGGACTTCATCAGCTTTTTGGCAAAGCCCAGACATAGTTGAGTGCGCCTTTCTGTTAATGTGCACAGTCCAAGAGTAGTAAGAGCCTCTGGGTACCCCGAGTACCTCCGACCAAGGATAATTTTACAAGCCCGTTTCTGGATACTTTCTAATACCTTGAGTGTGTGGCTGTTGCGGAAGTCAGAAGGATTGTGGGTAAGATCAGACTTTCACACGCATTGAGGCCCAGTGAAGCTGATGTGAGTTAAGTCATGGCAGTGACTTGTGTGTGTGACACGTGTGTGTGTGTGTGTGTGTGTGTGTGTGTGTGTGTTTGTGTGTGTGGTCCCCAGGTATAGTCCCGCGGCGCCCCTCATCAAGGTACCAGCTAAGGAGAGAGGTCACAAATCTGTATCATCATGATTTATGGCAGCAACATCCATCATGACACTTTACAGGTGAGTGTGTGTGTGTGTGTGTGTGTGTGTGTGTGTGTGTGTGTGTGTGTGTGTGTGTGACCTGAGCGCAGGTGGTGAGCAGCATCCCACAGTACACTTATCATCTCACAGGTGAAGGTGAGCATTGCTGCTCATATCACACAACTCCCTCTCTCTCTCTCCCTTTCTCTTCATCTGTCTCTCTCTGTCCCTCCCTCTCTCTCCATCTCTCTCTCTCTTTCTCTCTCATTTCCATTATATGTCATTAATCCTCCTTGTCTAAAAAGTAATACCAAACACAATCTTAGAGTAAAGACACAGGCATGATTTTTCAGTCAGCAGACTAACATGAACAATCACTAGTTTCTCATTGAGGGAAGCCCTGTGTGCCTCCTGTGTGGTGTTGGTGTTTGGTTCACAGGATCAAACACAAGAGCTCACTGAAGACGCTGATCGACTTGGTTTCTTTCTGACCACTGAAAATAGCCCAGACAGGAAGGGGACATATGGATAGCCTGTGAGAAAAGCACACACACACACACACACACACACACACACACACACACACACACACACACACATTCTTCAGTCATTCATTTAGGCCTATTCATCGATCTTTAAATATATTTCTTTCATCTTAAATCCATCCACTCCGTCATTTAATTGCAGTTGATTTGAAGAGCGAACAATGAGCACCTGGCAGAGAAAGGGGTCAGAGAAAAGGACAGTGAGGAGTATTATGAAGAGTCTATTATCAGTAAACGCTATCACAAGTCTACGAGGAAACACTAAAGACCTCAAGTGTCCTTTCCCCTCCACACTTATACCGGGTGTACAGAAGGGCCACAGTGCACTGGGCCGGCATTATAACACATTCAGTAATCAGACGCCGACGGCCCACATTTGCTGAGAAAAAAAGCTTTTTGTGTTTCTCCTCATGGAGGACACTTTGGCAGATTGGAGCGACTGTGCCAAGCAGCGCTGAATGCTGGGTAATTGCTCTTGTGTTGTGTCGTGTTGTGCTGTGTTGTGCTGTGTTGTGTAGTGTCGTGTTGTGCTGTGTTGTGTAGTGTTGTGTTGTTGGGGGCGTGGAGGTAATGGCTGCCGCTGTGCTGTATGTGTGTGTCCACAGTCCAAAGTGGCCTGTAATTGGGCACCGGTGACGGAGCGAGCGGCCAGGGAGCCCGGCGTGGTCGCGGAGGGGAACGGCGTGGCCAGGCTGTCAGCGACGGAGAGGTGATGATGATGGAGAATAAACAATAACCAGATTAGCTCTTAAGAGTCTTGCCCCACCCTCAACACCCACCTCTCCCTGCCCTTCTCAACCCCCCACACCACACCACCCCTCCCTGCCCATCTCAAACCCCCCACACCACACCACACCACACCACACCACCCTGCCCATCTCAAACCCCCCACACCACACTACCCCACCCCACCCAACGCCACTCTGCCCCCATCTCTCCCTGTTTAAGATGCAGCAGCTGGACCCGAGGCAAACAGCCACGCTTGTTTCCATATCACAGACATGACAGACAGTCGCAAATATTTGGCTTTTAAGATACACTGGACAGCCAGCCCTACCAGATCTCTTATGTTAACCCACTGAGCCATCTGCAGCACTGTTTACTTTGTTAATTATGCTTTTAATTAGCTACTACAATTGGCTTCTTTTTAGGGGGGGGGGGGGGGGGGGCGTTCGTCTTTATGTGGATGGTGTGTGTGTGTGTTGTCTTTATGTGGATAGGACAGTTGAGAGTGACAGGAAGCAAGTGGAAGAGAGGTGGAGGTGGGGGTGAGAACAGGAAGTGACCCTAACCGTGGTTTCTGTGTGTAGTCAGGAAGTGACCGTAACCGTGGTTTCTGTGTGTAGTCAGGGAGATGGCGCTTGCACCACAGCTCTCCTTATCTTTAAGCGTATTTTGTTGAAGTGCGTGTAATGGACAGATAAAGACACCTGTGAATAAACATGCCATTCCCACTAGCCAATCCTAGCTATGCACTACTAAGTTCCATGGTTTAGGTTGGGACGCCACTCGAAGCAAGCTTGTGAAGGCACGCCATCGCCAAGCACCTTAAAACCCCACTCTCATCATCTTTCATCAGTGCCACCTCAGCTGTTGGTGATTTCAAGGTTTATTCAAGCCTTTGACTAGCCTGGCTAGCGCCTACCACTTCTCAAATGAGACGTGGTCTGGCAACCAGACGTTCATTTTCTGGTATTTGAAAAAATGCCCAGATCCGTTCATTGGGCGCCACGGATGTCTATCAAATGCGTCTGTGCGTAGCTCATCATGGTCTTGATTTCTCTCCTGTTATGTGATTGGTCGCCAACATCAGGGGAAAATGTGGGTGTTAGTTTCCAGACTGCCTTAGCTGCGTGATTGAAATCACCGCGCAAGGCAGGATGGGAACACCCAGGATAGCCTTTGACCTGAATTATTTTGTACCTCTTTAATCCTCTGTGTCTAAAGATGGACGCCTCAGTGTGAAGGCTCTTGATTTGCAGTCAGCAGACTGAGATGAAAAATGGTTTCCCATGTGGGAGTCTGAGGGAAGCCCTGTCTGCCTCCTGTGTGGTGTTGGCGTTGGGTTCACGGGATCAAACACAAGAGCTCACTGAAGACGCTGATCGACTTGGTTTCTTCCTGACCACTGAAAATAGCACAGACAGGAAGGGGACATGTAGATAACACACACACACACACACACACACACACACACACACACACAGTCAGACACAGACGCTCACACACACACACACACACACATACACACACACACACACACACACACACACACACACAGAAAGTAAGATCTTCGGGTCAGGGAGGGCTTATATTTCCAGTAAAACAAAAAATGCGCACACACACACACACACACACACACACACACACACACAAACACACACACACACACACACACACACACACACACACACACACACACACACACACACACACACACACACACACACACACACACACACACACACACACACACACACACACACACACACACACACACACACACACACACACACACACACACACACAGTACCTTACGGTATACCCCTATCCCTGGGAGCTCTCCTATTTCTCAGATTCAGCTGAACTGAAGTGCCTTCAAATGGCAGATGTGGATCAATACGTAATGCTGACTGCTGCTGTGTGGCGGCAACATGGCCCCCTCTCAATTTGTGGCAATCTTGCGGCATAAATACAACCACCTGCTGATCGTGGCACACTGATCGATCCTCTCTCTGTGTTTGAATTTGCCCCCCCTCTCTGAACCCCCCCCACCCAGCTCCTTCCTATTTGTTTAGCTGATAGGAATCTATCGAACATATTCTCCCGTCAGTGCTGGTCAATTCGGCCTCACCTAGGGGACAATCACCTGAGAAGGCCCAAGAGCGCGTTTCACATTACGCCGGGGGGTCTGTAATGAACTGGCCACATTGGCTGTCACGACCACTAGCAGCTGGGGGAGGCCAAAGCAATTGGCTGCCTTCACTGCTGCTCATAGCAAGGGTTAAATAGATGATGTTCCAATTTATATTACCTGAGGGCAGAGGACAGCTTTCTTTTCATTATGGATAAATTATCACGGGCCACTTACAGTAGTTCATATGCAGAAGATGTGAATTGATTTTCAACCCTGGTCCACACGGAACGAAAACATTTTGAAGACCAAATCATTTACTTGTGTAAGTGTCCAGGCAGATGGTAATAATTATTTCGTTCCTCCCAGTAAGACATCTCCATCAGACTGTGCTTCTGTGTGATCTTGTCCACTCAGAGTTACGACACCTTGGAGAGAGGGCAGGAGGCTGGCAGCATACAGTAGTACGAGTGCAGTATGCTACTTAGGCCTTCATGTCTTTATAGTAGGCCTTCATAGTAGGCCCTCATGTCTATATAGTAGGCCTTCATGTCTATGTAGTAGGCCTTCATGTCTATATAGTAGCCCTTCATGTCTGTCTATAGTAGCCCTTCATGTCTATGTAGTAGGCCTTCATGTCTATAAAGTAGCCCTTCATGTCTGTCTATATAGTAGCCCTTCATGTAGCCCTTCATGTCTGTCTATAGTAGCCCTTCATGTCTATGTAGTAGCCCGTCATGTCTATATAGTAGGCCTTCATGTCTATATAGTAGGCCTTCATGTCTATAGGCCTTCATGTCTATGTAGTGAGCGTGCGGACCCTGGCAAATCCTGCTGGAACGAGAAGCAGGGGCGAAGCCTACCCCCTGGACAACTGGACGAGGACCGACCTGGTGGTGATTAGGGAGGGAGGGTGGGAACATCGAAAATCGGCACCTGAAAGCAACAAGGCAGGTGCCTGGGCAGAGTCATTAATAAAGCCAATGTAGCCTGGTGATTGGTCGGAGGTAATGAATGAATGACGTATTAAGTATACCTGGCAGAACTACGCTGCAGCTACGCAAGCGCTACATTTCTTCTTACGTGGGGGAAAAATATTTGGACAACATATTGACACAAAATCGTAGCCAATTAAATACATATAGAAATAGTACATAGTAGTATTTCGCTGAGGACGAAATTCGTTCTCAAATGCACTATTTATATCGCAACAAATGTCATTCTCTGTATGTATAGACTAATAAGGGCATGTGTGTGATCTTATGCGAATAGTGTGTTTGAGTAATCCCATGACTAATCCCTTGATTTTAGGGCTGCAGTAGAGATCCAAAGCTTACATTCAAAGTGACAGACTCACAATAGAAGGTTAAGCAACAGAAACCCAGTTGACCTGTGTCAACCGAGGGTCAATCGGTGACAATACGTCTGTTCGATAACAACAATATGGTCTGTATGTGTAAATGGTTACACTGAGTTGTCTTTGCCCTGGCTGAATGATGAGAATCTGTCTTGAGGGCTTGTGTCTAATGGCAGCAAAGATCCTTGCTTTACTAACAAGATAGAGCAACGTAGCCTACAGATGGTACGGGTTGAGAATGCTCCTTTCTTTCCCGCACATCGGGACTCCCGAAGCATCGGGACTTTAATTAAAACTGCAACCGCAAGGGGGCAACATAAGACCGCCTTAATAAAATGAAGGTTCGGCTCATACCGGAAAACACGGAAAAACCCGAAGACACCGCGCTGGTGACAAGGGGAGAAAAGAGACATCACGCTCGGCATGTCAGATTGCAGTTTCAGAGTTTTCGAATGTTTTACAGCGTGCCTCACAGCTGGCTCTCTCACTCGACGTAGCCTATAACTCAGTCAGTCCAGCAGAGATGCCAGAGCAACGTTTTGGTCAATGGAGAGGGAGAGAAATGCTCCGCATATCCGTCTCATTTAATCCGTCTCATTTAATCATTAAAATGAAGGTGATGACTGGCGAAATTATAATCAAACGACGTTTCCATTAACCATTGTTGAAATTAATGAAAATGGTTTTAGAAGCCTTCAATTCAACCTGAAAGACTCGATAGGCAACCTTAGATTAATTCATTAATTCATTACGGTTACAAGACCGCATTTCCGTGAATAGGCTATTGTCAAGGCGAAGACGAAAGAGATGGACAAGATGGACATTTAGGCTACATTTATGCTAGGAATACTTAGAAATGTGTAGGCCTATAGGCTATTTTAAAACGGAGGCATGTTCATTTTAACCGGCGACGCTGGGTAGCTTACCCAGCACTTTATCACAGATTTTGTCCCCACCACTTTTGACAAATGAAAATAAAATGTATTTAACAGAAATATCTTTAACAGGCCTACATGCCTATCATGTCACTTTACTTATAACCGTAGGCTACATGCATGGAGAAGATCGTGCATTTTGTAACATTGTAACAATGGATGGTCAGATATGCGATAGCAGTGAGGGTGATTCATTGTAACCATCGACTAGTAGGCCTAGCTCCGCAAAAGAAGTTTCTAGCAACTTAGAATATATGGATCTCGTTATGCATGTTCATGTTGATTCAGAGATAGACATAGACTACCGTGGGCTACTGTGCGTCAATATAACAGCATCTAACGTCAGTTTAATATGTCAGAACTTTTGATCGGCGTTTCAAGTGCACACCGCAAATAAATCGACTGACTGAACTCGACTGACTGAATCCTTTATATTTCTTGGCTAAGTGCGAAGAGATTGACACTCGAACTGTGGTGTAACTGGTTGAGGCATCTTAATCATACGTCAGCGACCGGGGTTCAAAACTTACTCTACGAACCTCCGGAACCCATTAAGACAAGAGGCACTATTTTATTAAAAAGTTTTGCGATTTTTTTATGATTGCGATGTCTGCTGAAAAGAAAAGTTAATATGTGAATTCGTGGTTCAGCGCGCACACACACACACACACACACACACACACACACACACACATTTTTACATGTACATAATAGGGCTCGGGCACACGCCTTGCATTCTAGGAATATCGCCGCCATTTGGTAGCGCACTGAACGTAATATCCATTCATTCAGATGCACAAGACAAGAAGCAGAAATATAGTAGCGATTTATTCTTTTCCTCTTGCGATCGTGGGTTGCACTGTTACACCCCACTACACAGCAACATACTACCAAGAAGGCAAAAACTAAGTAACAGGAACACAGTAAAAGGCGGGAGTAAATCCATAGTAATCCATAGTAAACTAAGGAGTGAAGCTGCCAATGTGGCTGTGCCCGCGAAGTTTTGATGTCTTGATCCCGAGCCCTAGTGTCAGGAAGTGTCTGTCGAGAGAGAGGGGGAAGGGAGGCAATCGTCCTCAATGCCGCATATAGGTAGGCTATAATGTCTAGTGAACTGGTTAGACAAGTGTGGGGGAGGGGGAATGATCGCACAAGACAATTGCTCTTCATGAAATGGGTAGTCTCACAGACGTTTGTCGATGTTTAAACGTAGCCTACTACATCACTTGCGAAATCGTGAAAAGACGTGGCACATAGAATTATTAGGCTACTGGATTTAATATAGCAAGTCCATAGACTTTGTTCATCCTATATTAGCCTATATTAAAATGTACTGTGCTGCGGGGAAGCATTGGGGAAGTCATTGTCCTGTAACAATTTGCCTCTTATTATAATCAAGAGTATGCAGCCACTACGCACATAATAGCCTACTGTAGGTTATTACCCCATGCAAAAGGCCTTAAGTTAACGGACTGAAGGCCTGTTTACATGTCAAACATGCATTAAATCTAAGAAACGAAAAACACAAATATCATGTATTGTGTCGTAAACAGTTAATGACTTCGTGGCCACTATGCGCAACTGCATCGCGCAGTGAGCTGAAGGATAGGAGGACCGACACTTATTAACACAAAGCTTTGTAAAGCACTAACAACAACCACCCCTCAAAGTTCATTGTCCATAAGTCCAAACAATAAGTATAAAAATCCGACAAAAATCCAAAACGATAACGAGATCTCCCAGAAACGAAAAACAAGTTTGTTGAGTAGCCTAGTCCTTCCAACAATCTCAGCTTTTGCGTTTGTTAGATAAAAGGCATTCTGTCCTGCTGTATTCCAATGAGAAAAAATCATCCACAAGGTAGGCTAAGGGTCACGGTAATGCAGCATGCAGGAATCTATTTACGCACAAAACGAATGAATGGGTTATATCGGCCAAAACGAATGAATGGGTTGGGAGAGTCGTCTGGCTGTGTCAGCAGACTGCAGTCGGTCTCGAGGGGTTAAATAGCGCACGTACTTGAATTTTAATCTGAAGAAGACCACACGGTCGAAACGTCATTCCTTTGTGATAAAGAAAATAAAATAAAATCAAAAAAGAAGGATTTCAAGTGTGCGAACCTTTTTCCATTTTTTATGATTTAGCCTAGCCTACTCTTGTTCTGCACCTTGACCGGGGATGTGCACAAACTTTTTTACTACACTTGAATTTTAAACCAACTCTTCTCTAGCCTATATCCTATAGCCATTAATAATCAGATGTTATGCTCATTTTTGTAGGCTACACCTCACCGGCAAGCACGCACGCAAATGCTGCTTTTGCACATCTACATGTAACCCTGTTGAAATTCATTCATGGTTAAGATATACACAGGTTTGAATAAATAATTTCATAGTTAATAAATAGGTTAAAAAGTTAAGATTCATTGACCAGCAATGTTGTTATGATTTTGCTCAATAAGATAAATGTATTGAGTAAAGTTCATGTTTAACTGAATATTGCATTTAAAATGTTACATATTTCTTGTGTAATAATATATGTGCAAATGTGTTAAAAATGCCTGTAATAATAGGAAAAAAGAGTTACACAAAGGTTTTGTGAATTTACTTTATTTCTGTAAAGTTTGTGAATGAGCCAATCGTATGTTGAGGTAAAAGGACAAGGAAGTGGATGGAGGAAGAGAACGTGAAGACCACGCATGAAGCATGAGGGAGTAGAGGAAGAGCGGCGAACGAGTGAGATGAGTGAAACGAGTTGCCTGCTGAAAACAGACATTTGTGATAGTTAATGCACCAGTTTAGTGAGTGTTCGACCAGAACTCTTGTTAGAAACGTGAATGGTGATAGTTCTGTTTGTTTGAGTGGACTACTCAACACGACAAGACAGAAAGAAGTTTATCTTAGCTGCTGACTAAGTGGCTAGTGCTTTTTGCATGGACTTTGCTAACAAGCTAGCGGCCAGCGACCTTGACTAGTGAAGCCTGTGTGGAACTGCGTGACCGACGACGAACAACGGAGCCGGATAGCGTTTCCAAGTGGTGGATTCATCAGTGGCGTGAATCTTCTTTTCAAAAGTCTCCTCTTCAGCGTGAATCTTCTCGTCCCTTCTCCTGCTGCGGTTTGCCTTGGATCCTGCGTGCGTGAGCTACAGACACACCGAGAACAGGTACCATTATTTTGTTTTTGCCAGCGTGGTGAAGCAGCCATTTTGTTTAAGGCTACAACGCACTCGAGCTGCATTCAGGCCTGCATCGTGTGAACATTCAAAGGGTATTTGAAAGTAGTGTAGGGTTTTGCCGGCTATTTTATTTTCTTGGGCCCTTGTGTTTGAATGTGAATGTGAATGCATTTGTGATTTGAAAAGTGATATTGCCAAGAGTATTTGGTTGAAGTTGCCTACTTTTTCTAAGTAAATATTTCATATATTTTGATAAAACAGTTGTGTTTACTGACTATTTTGATATATTAAGTTAATTAAGAAAACGAGTATTCATTGCTTAAAAGTAAGTGTGCTAAAAGGATAAAAGTAATTCTAAGACATTTCATTTGATGTTAAAGTGTACATGTTAATGCTTAAAAAGTGATTTTAAGGGAAAGAGTGTTTCATACAAGTTAGCAATTACAGACACACACACAAGTTTGATACTGATTAGTTTATTAGTGAAACCCCGCTTGTTTAATTGTTTGGAATAGAGTTTAAAGAACTCAGGTTAGCCACCTCTCACTATAGCCAACACGCTAGAGAGGCGCTACATAAAATGGAGGCACCGCTGGGATCCTAGTGTGGATCATAGTGTGGGTTTCTTGTTGTTTTTGTATAGCTTGCAATTTAAAAATCAGTGTTTTGAAGCTTTGGTTTAGCGTTAACTGATTCGCTAATATGGAACGTAGAACAGAGCTAGTTTCAGAATTAAAGGGATGGTGCCGTGGCGAGGCATTAGATGAGGCTCATGCAGTCATGGTGCTCATTCAAGAAGATTTAGACATCAGTGCAATTGAAGAGACAATGCAAACAGTGAAGTGTCTGGGACGTGTGCGAGTCAGAGGCCGGACTTTCAACAGTAAACATAACCGATACTTGGTCTTGTGTGAATGTAAGGAAGTAGTAAAAGGTGAAATGGTTCCCTTTGAAATGTTTCCTATCAATGGTGGAGGGCCGTGGCCAGTTATCATAGCAGATGAAGCTACACGAGCCAGTACACAATTTCAGACGTCCGGATCGCCACAAGCTCCAAGTAAGCGCGTTGAAGACCTTCACTCATTGTTCCCGGAAGATGCTGCTGCTGCTAAGTCAACAGAGGCCATTCTGCGAGTTGTGAGTGATTTGCTTAACAAGACGACGAAGTCCGCCAGCGAGCATGGAAGCTATCGCCGCCTTCGGACTTTTTCTGGGTTGTTGCCCACCCCAGCTGGAGAAGAGCAGTTCGACCACTGGTTAGGTCAAGCACGGCTCATGGTGGAAGAGTGTGACTGCTCTCACAAAGAGAAGAGGCGGAGACTGATGGAAAGTCTTAGAGGTCCTGCTCTGGACATTGTAAAGGCAGCACGAGCTAGTGATCCTGATGTGAGCCCGGAAGACTGCTTAGAGGCACTTGAGCATGCTTTTGGAACAGCAGAGTCAGGAGAAGAGTTGTATTTCGCGTTTCGTTTACTGCAGCAACAGTCAGGTGAGAAGCTGTCTGACTTCCTAAGACGTCTAGAACAGTCGTTGAATAGGGTTGTGCAGAGAGATGGTCTTCCCTTTGGGTGTGCAGATAAAGCGAGACTTGAACAGTTGTTGCGTGGTGCGATAGCCTCTGATCTGATGTTAGTTAACCTTCGTCTGAGAGAGAGGAAAGCAAAGCCCCCGACCTTTCTCCAGCTGTTGAAGGAGATACGCACAGAAGAGGAATATGAGGCCTCACGAAATAGGCTTGTTCCTGTTGTGCAAGGTGGAAATGTAAGGCAGAATGCTGATGTGAAACAGACTGAAATTCAGAACTTGAAGTCTGAGATCAAAGAACTTAAGGCCCTAGTTGCTGCTGTCGCGTCTAAGCCAGTACAAGACACAACAGCTAGCAGTGAGAACATTCCCCCTAATGTTGTGTACAGTGAGTGTAGTTCGGACAGTGAGATAGCAGCTCTGAAAAAACAAATGAAGCGTTTGCAACAGAAAGTCACAAACAAAGTAGCTGAACCTCAAGCTGCTGTTTCAGCTGTGAACACCTCAAAACCAGCCAGCTCCCCACAACGATCATTCAAAGTATCGGAGGAATACTTCTGTTATCGATGTGGTGAGAGTGGACATTTTGCGAAGAAGTGCCAAAACACAGAAAACCAGGCTAAGGTTGTCAAGAGACTTATCCAGGCTCTGAAGCTGTCCAAGAACAACCAGCCATCAGGTGATGCCGTTGCTGATACAGTTAACTGTTCTGTTAAGAAAAGTACAGCTGACATGTCTGAGAGTGAGCATATTCCTGATGGGTTAGTTGGGCCGCCTAGCCTAGTGCCGCTGAAGGTTAATGGGCAACCTTGCACTGCTTTATTAGATAGTGGTTCTCAGGTGACGATCATTTTTGAACACTGGTACCAGAAATACTTGTCTGATATCCCCATTCAGCCTGTATCTGGTTTGTCCTTGTGGGGTTTAAGTGAGTCTGGAACTAGCTACCCTTATCGTGGCTATGTGGTAGTTGATGTAGAGTATCCAGCTGAGGTGTTAGGAACCAGTCAGACTGTAACTGTCCTAGCTCTCATATGTCCTAACCCCAGGACTGAAGATAAGACATCTGTCATTGTGGGCACCAATGCGAGCCATGTTAGACGTTTGGTGAATCAATGCAAAGACAGTGGCATCGATGTCACCCGAACACTAGGCCTTCGTGTTTGTGTCAAGGAAGATCAACCTGCATTCAAGGGTGTTGCTGTCCCGGTCCATGATGATGAGGCTGGCCATGTTAGATGGATGGGTCCAGGCCCTTTGGTCTTACCCCCAGATGGTGATGCTCAGGTTGTGTGCAAAGTTGAGCTGAAAAAGCCTGTTGCTCAAGAAATTCTGATGATCGACTCATCACCAGCAGCCACCTTACCTGCTGATGTGATTTTTCATCCCATGGTTGTGCCCAGTGGGGCATTGGATGTCAACAGCTTGAGAATACTACTGAAGAATGAATCTTCAAGAGAAACTTCCATACCGGTGGGAACAGTGATTGGATGTGTGTACCACATTGATTCAGTGGCGACGATTCCCCCCAAGGAGACTGCGTCCTCTGACTTTGATGAGAGCGTGATCAACTTTGGAGACTCGCCTATTTCCGAACAATGGAAGAACAGATTATGTAAGAAATTAGCTCAGAAGTCACATGTCTTCTCAATGCACGAGTGGGACGTGGGATTAGCAAAAGGAGTAGAACACAGAATCCGACTTTCTGATTCCCGGCCTTTCCGTCAACGATCACGCCGGCTGGCCCCTGCAGACATCGAAGACGTGAGAAAGCATTTACAAGAACTACTGCAGGCAGGGATCATCACAGAGTCGCGAAGCCCCTATGCATCGCCGATAGTTGTAGTCAGAAAGAAGACTGGAGCTATTAGGATGTGCATAGATTACAGACTGTTGAATAGCCGAACCATACCAGACCAGTATACAACACCATGCATTGAGGATGCGCTGAATGCCTTGACAGGGAGTCAGTGGTTCTCTGTACTGGATTTGCGTTCGGGCTATTACCAGATAGCTATGTCCGAAGAGGACAAAGAGAAAACGGCATTTATTTGCCCGTTAGGATTTTTCCAGTTCGAGCGAATGCCTCAAGGCATTACTGGGGCACCAGCAACCTTTCAGAGGTTAATGGAAAAGGCTGTTGGTGACATGAACCTCTTACAAGTGCTAGTGTACCTTGATGACGTGATAGTGTTTGGAAGAACTCTCGAGGAACACGAAGAGAGACTGCTCAAGGTCCTAGATCGTCTCGGTGAAGTTGGGCTGAAACTCTCAGTGGACAAGTGCCAGATCTGTCTGCCGCGAGTGAAGTACCTGGGGCACATCGTGTCTGCATATGGTGTCGCCCCAGATCCTAACAAGATTGAAGCCGTCACTACATGGCCAATGCCAACAAACCTGAAGACATTACAATCTTTCCTAGGATTTTGCGGTTATTACCGTCGATTCATTCAGAACTATTCTGTAATCGTTAGACCACTGACTGAACTCACAAAGGGATATGCTCCAACTCAGAAGAGAAAGAAGTATGTCCAAGATGTGAACAAAGTCTACTTGAAAGAATCCGAGCCTTTCGGAGAAAGATGGGACAAATCCTGCTCAGATGCGTTTCATCACGTAATTCACTGTTTGACACATGCACCTGTCCTGGCATTTGCCAATCCACAAAAGCCATACATCCTGCATGTGGACGCAAGCTTGAAGGGTCTTGGAGCTGTTCTTTACCAAGAACACCCTGAAGGCTTGAGACCAGTTGCTTTTGCGAGCAGAAAGATCAGCTCTGCAGAGAGAAACTATCCCATACATCAGCTGGAATTCTTGTCACTCAAGTGGGCCATAGTCGACAAATTCCACGATTACCTGTATGGGGCAAGATTCACCGTACGTACTGATAACAACCCGCTTACGTACGTGCTGTCCACAGCCAAGCTCAATGCGGTGGGGCATCGCTGGCTTGCTGCCCTGTCGACGTATGAGTTTGATGTCCAGTATCGTCCAGGCCGACAGAACATCGATGCCGACCTGTTGTCAAGGAACATGCCAGAAGAGGACGACAATGGCTGGGTGACTATTCCGCAGTCTGGAGTGAAGACCATCTGCCAGAGAGTCTGCGTCCCAGAGTCTGCATGCAGCACACCAGTCTGTGTTGCTCAGCTTGGAGCGTCTTCCCACTGTGTTCCTGACCTGTATGCGTTTCCAACCCATCTGGAGTTAAAGTCACTGGAACTCATGTCCAAAGTGAGTCTCAGGAAGGCTCAAGAAGAGGATGAAGCCATTGGACCAGCCATCCAAGCTGTCAAGCATGGGCGCTGGCCAGAGGATGTGAACATGAGTCCCGAGTTATCCAGACTGAAGAGAGAAGCTGGGAAGCTGTCCATGAAAGATGGATTGCTGTACCGTTACAGCAAGAGACAATCCGGAGATGTGGTCAGTCAACTCATCTTGCCAAGAGTATTTGGTTGAAGTTGCCTACTTTTTCTAAGTAAATATTTCATATATTTTGATAAAACAGTTGTGTTTACTGACTATTTTGATATATTAAGTTAATTAAGAAAACGAGTATTCATTGCTTAAAAGTAAGTGTGCTAAAAGGATAAAAGTAATTCTAAGACATTTCATTTGATGTTAAAGTGTACATGTTAATGCTTAAAAAGTGATTTTAAGGGAAAGAGTGTTTCATACAAGTTAGCAATTACAGACACACACACAAGTTTGATACTGATTAGTTTATTAGTGAAACCCCGCTTGTTTAATTGTTTGGAATAGAGTTTAAAGAACTCAGGTTAGCCACCTCTCACTATAGCCAACACGCTAGAGAGGCGCTACATACAATATTGGCCAGGCTATATAGAATAGGCTTTTAGGACTGTATTTTGCCTTCGTGCAACTTTAGTTGTGCTCAATCTAAATTGTCCAATCCAAATATTGTCAGTAAGGATAGGTCATATTACCAAATGGCGAACCTCGAAAATTATTTAGGATATAGAGCCGTGTCCATTACGCATGCAGTTATTTGTTAGGCTATTGTTTTATTTGAGTGTTTTTGTCTACCATGGCAAACATAGTTGAAACGTTCGCTCTAAACTTATGTATTTCCAATCGGCTTTCACAATCAGCTACAGCTGCGCGGCGCGGCGCAGATGATCGCCATGAAAACTTGCAATGTCTTTACAGAACTGCTTTCACTTCCCCGAGTCGCGAACGCAACATGCACAACAACCGATATTTAGCAAACACATGTATTTCCAGCTCTCAAAACCGATGAGGTCCAGATCTCAGTGTCCTCATAGCTGCCTACATGCATAGTAAGCCTAATGATAGCCTAATAGTTATGACATTAATAGCCTATTAATGACCTCATGTCGGAATGGCACGTTGTTTGAAAAAAAAAGTTAAATAGGCCTAGGCCTACCGCCAAGTGGGGATATGTCGGAATGAACAGCGGATACCAGCTGGGTTGTAAAACATTACTGTAGGCTATTCGTTGATCTTATCGATGCAGTCCTTGCGGCTACTTCTCCCCATCGTAGGAAACTTTCTGTTTAGTGTTGACATCACAAAGGCCTTCACGTTGTGTGGCAGTGCTTGCTTGCCCTTCGATCCATCCCAGTTGGTGGTTTTGCACCTGTCCCTGAGTTATATATGAGTAAGCGCTTATGCTCTAACCGCATAATAAAAGAAGCACCTGCAGCAGTGCTTATGGCAAGGCTATTAACACCTGTCACTGAGCTATGGACAACCAGTTATGCTCGAAAATTATCATAATAACAGACACACCTAATTGTATGGCTCTACGTTTAAACACATCAAATTAGCAAGCATTTCCGCAGCAACGTTTGCTTTCTTTTTCTGTCGGTCCGCGGTTGCTTGGTCAATTGCGCAGCAAATTGACCATTACATTACTTATATATTTCTTATAACGAAACGCGAAGAAAAAATACGAGGACTGACCATCTCGTTTCTCCGCGTTTCCCCCAATACCATGGCGACAAAGAGAAATAAATATGATTTGACATTTAAGCTGATTGCTGACAAATTTGCCACACAATTCGGGAGAAGCAGCGGACAGGAGCGCCACCACAAGCAAGCACTTCTAGCCCAAATTAACATGGCAACGTTGCCTATGACTAAAGTGTCTAAGTAGGCTAGTCCTACTAATATTACATTTGATTGGTAGCATGTTTGTAGCGCGCCAGTTTACCCATCCCCTACATCAAAACAGCTTAGAATCAATCAAAGAATCAGCTGTGTCGGCGTTAGGCTGTAGGCGATTTTCTATAACCATTTTCATTCATTTCAACAATGGTTCATTGAAACGTCGTTTGAATAATTTCGCCAGTCATCACCTTCATTGTAATGATTAAATGAGATTAAGGAGTCGACTATTGACGGATATGCGGTCTTCATCATTTTGAAATGCGGGATGAAACTTTCTGCCACCTGGTGGTTGTTTGGGTACATTGCCTTAGCCTCGAAAAAAATCGGCTTGACGGCCTGCGGGATCTCTTCGGGAGTCCCGCGGGAGAAGGTGCATTCTCAACCCGTACCCACTGTAATTGATTTCTGTGGGAGCGAAATTGGATAGACAGATCTGCATAAGTGGGAGTGTCACCTTACGTCACTAAATAAACTCTTTCTCTGAACAAGCAATAAGAGCAGAGAAACATAATTGTGTTATGATACCAATGAGTCATTCTTTAGTACTAGCTTAAAAAGTTGCACAAGTGGATGGCAGTAGCTATGGCAATACAGCTATCTGCTAGCAGTTGAGGGACTCTGCTTAAACTTATACTGTTGCAAGTTCACTTGAGTATAAACTATCCACTTTAACAAATGTCAATACGTAATGTTATTCAGTTCATTTCAAAGAAATTACACTTCTCTGTATAAATATTACTGTAGCTAGGAGGCTAGCAAGTGACCAGCAACTGGCAGCAGCATGGTCTGATATTTTTTTAGAATTAAAAAAAATAATAATACAGGATTAGGCTTGAAATGATCACAAACACTTGCAGATTATGACAAATTGTTCCAAATCCCTCAGCAGATCTAGAAAGACATAATGACTCATTTATTGCTGAAATTCCACAAGTCTCCCAGTGCGAGCGAGGGCTTACGCTGGTCTGCATGAAGGCTGTTGAAACGTTTGCGCCTCTAGCTCTGTTTCAACCCTCTCATCTACACCTGTCATCTACGACATCTACATTATGTCAGATTGACAAATTGACACACAGACATATATCGAAACAACACACTCATGCACACACACACACACACACACACACGCACAGCCTTCCCTCAGTCCTTGCATGTTGTGGCCTCATTGATTCTGCCGTTAGCAGACAGCTTTGAGCCTGCAGACCTGTGGTGCAGTCTGTGGCTGTCAGTCTGCAGGGCAACAGAGAGCTGTGTAAAGATTAGCAGACTGTTTACTCACTGGCCACGCTGTAGGCTTGCAAAATGGCCGCCTTTTGTGCTCAGTGATTAATGTGTGTTTGTGTGTGAGTTATGACTATCTGATTCTTTTCTTTGTGTGTTCACAGATTGTCTATGTCTATCTATGTGCTATGTGCGTTTCTGGGCACCTGTCTGTTGTGTGTGGTCAGGTATGTGTGTGTTTTGTGTGTGTGTGTGAGAGAGAGAGAGAGAGAGAGAGAGAGAGAGAGAGAGAGAGAGAGAGAGAGAGAGAGAGAGAGAGAGAGAGAGAGAGAGAGAGAGAGAGAGAGAGAGAGAGAGAGAGAGAGAGAGAGAGAGAGAGAGAGAGAGAGAGAGAGAGAGAGAGAGAGAATATTCATGTGAACACAAACAGTGAGCAGGTTGTAGAGAGGGCCCCGTCGTGTTCTCATGCAGATGTGGATTGATGGGTGTGTGTCGTGTTCTCATGCAGATGTGGATTGATGGGTGTGTTCTGGGAGATGATAAGTGTACTGTGGGATGCTGCTCACCACCTGCGCTCAGGTCACACACACACACACAAACAAACACACAAACACACACACACACACACACACACACACACACACCTGTAAAGTGTCATGATGGATGTTGCTGCCATAAATCATGATACAGGTTTGTGTCTAAAGATGGAGAGCTAACACACACACACACACACACACACACACACACACACACACACACACACACACACACACACACACACACACACACATGTGCACACAAGTGCACACAATCCATCAAGGGTTGTTGAGAGAGACACATACATTATAGTTTAGTTTAGGAAAATCCCTTGCCCTATCCTGCCTGAGGACCAGGCTAGCCTGGAGATTTCATTCTCTAAGAGGAAGAACTCTTCCCCAGACCAATATATCTACCCTGGGCCTGGAGACAACTCCACAGACAGGAAGAGCTATCTTCCAAACAGGAGGAAGGACACACAAGACAGGAAGTATGACTTCACAGATAAGAAGAACCAGGGGGTCAAGACCGTGTAGATTAGCTTCGGCATGTTAGCATATGCCATTCTCAAGTATGGCGCTTGGTCTCTTCTCAAGTTAGACAGTGCATCTGGCTGACTCTACTGTATATGGATGACTGCCCCACTCTATATTCAAGCTACACTATAAACACCTGACTATTATTCCATAATGGTTGTCATGACATAGTGAAAGTGTGCCATCCTTCACAGAATTCTTACCTATCACTGCAGTGGAGGGTCGGTTAAGAAAATGATTGGGTAGAACTAGTGTTGAAGAAGTAGTGTGTTCAGAGAAGATGTAAGCAGATGCAATCACTCCACTTTGCTCCCCAATATTTCATATTTTCCAATATTTGCTGACTCAATATTTCACCACTATTGGTCGAAATTGTATAAAGAATAAAATAAAAATAAGGGCTAAACTCTAATTCAGTTTACAGCTAATACAGCTATAGTTACAGCTAATTCAGTGTTATCTGGTGTTCGCCTACAAAAAGGATCCAAAGCTGCCATCTTTGCCCATATAAGAAGATCCGGGAGTTAAGTTAGCTCTGGGATAGCAAAGATCAAAGTGTGCCGTCTTCACCTACCAAAGATCACAGTATCCACTAGACGGCAGTGGACAAAACTGTGTAGCAAAAAACTTCTAATTTTCCAATGTCATTATCCCCAGTTTAACAGATGCGATAATTGAAAATCCCCATGTTATTTTCCCATAGAAAAAATCTCAAGATACCGGATCTCCTTATTTGGGCAAAGATAGTGGCTTTTTTGTAGGCAAACTTCAGAGGTCTATTGAAGTGTCCAAGTGTCCTCACTGGTAAGGTGTAAGGAAAGGGATAAGCTCCTCCCAGACATCCTGATGGAAGAAACAAGGCACTGGGCACAGCTAGGCAGGGAACTCCACTACGAACTTAGGTGCCAGTGTTGTGCATGCATGGCCCTAACTGTTTAGGCTACATAAAAGGAAACACAGAAGTTTCATACCATTTATTAATGTTTTTTATTGAGATATAATCTGGATTCTCAAAAAAATAAATAAACACTGTGCAAACCAATATATCAAACCAATAAAATATTATACAGTACACAAATACAAATACTTCACTTGATATACATGAACAAACTTTTCCAAGTACGAGGAACATACCATAATGAATGACATAAATAGCTAGTCTTAGCTTACAGTCTTACAGTTTACATGGCATTGGAATGCTTAAGGTAGGATTTCAATTGCACATCACGTTATATATACATAGAGACATTTACACAGACAAAAGATAATCAAATAAGCAATGATGCCCTCTAGTAAGACCTGGAGGGTTGCAAGATTGAGGTAAGAAGAACATTTCAAATAGATTTCACAGAATGCTTACTCTCAAAGCACATGGATAGAAATGAATCACACAAATGTACACAACGCTTTACATTATTTTGTATAGGCTATTATAGGAAGTTATGTTATGGCATAAAGATGGCGAACAGTGTCTGTACAAAACAGTCAAAAATAATTGCAGTATTCATTTTATTTTATGTCATTTCAGCAAAATGTCAAGGATACATAGTCTGTATATTCATTCAATTTCTCATAAAAAAAAACTGGTTCCTTGTGTGTGTGAGGGGGGGGGGGGGGGGGGGGTTGGACAACGACTATCAAACTATTAAAATGTGCTAAAATAAATTTGAATGTATGTTATGCCTGAATGTACTGCGATGGGTGTGACCTGTTCCCATGATCATTCACAGTGAATGGGTTTTCCTGTGTGCTCTCTACATGCCTTTTCTAGCAATACACCACAAAAGAGAAGATAAACTGATTGATTTCATACTACCTGGCCATTTATAATTTAGTCCTGGATGCTTACAGTGAATCAGGATGTTACAAAAACAGATCTAACACAGAAAGCAACATATGTTTAGTCTATTGTAATCAATTCAGAAAAACCAGTACATCTCAGAATTCTGTAATGTCACCTCTCTTATCACTTGATGTAGTCATTTCATTAAAAGTAATCTCATCCTACTAATCTGACACAGTCATTATCATTTCATGTTTCACAGGCACATGCAGCCATTTTGTAATCTCGCTTACATTTAGGGAAACTAGACTAGGGTGACCAGACGTCCCCGGTTTCAGGGGACAGTCCCCGGTAAAATACAGAAAAACTACCTACAGTAATTTCCTGTGTATTGGCTGCATTGTGTATAAGCCACATGACAGTGTTTTATGCAAGTTAAAAGAAACAAAACTATATAATACCATATTACAGTAACTGGCCCCATGTATTAACCTCATAGCTGAAGAAATTTAGCAAAATCAATGTATAAGCTAACGGCTAACAGTCGGGAAATAATGGTATGTCTTTTTTGATGTTTTCTGTTTTATGATGATCAGATTGATAGTCAAACTGAAAATGTCATTTTTGGGATTATGTCCCCGTTTTTGGACTCAGATATCTGGTCACCTTAAACTAGACTCCAGTCTCATTTAAAGTGAAAAGAGATAATAGTGAATGTAAAACTTGGTCAACATAAGGAGCAAATGTCAGCGAAGCCATAAGGAACAGAAAGAGTGATCTAATGTCCACTAAAGATAATGTCAGCTAAGCCATAAGGTACAAAAAAGTGGTCTAATGTACACTGAAGATGATGGTGGGGAGGTTCCCATAATGACTTATGTGAGTCACATGACTAAGACTGGTGTGTTTTGAGGTCACATAATAAGACAAACGTGGTTTAAGATCACATTACCGTATTCATGTCAAATGATTTTCTAAGAAAAGACATCATGTTGAATATCTTATCAGGCACTTTGATCCACCACAGCAGGTGTAAAAGGGTGGGATGGGGTGGGGAGGGTTGCTTTTGGACATTTAAGACAGACTGTCAACTAAGAAACCCATCATCATCTAAGCTCCACACAGCTGGTTCTCTATGGGTGTCTCATGCTTGCAGTTCTGGCCAAGTGACTTGTCATTTTACTGATCTATGTCATTTTCCTTCAATGCACGCCCACATCTTCTTGCCAAATGGGCTTACATCTGCATGGACTCTCTCAACTGTGACAAGCATCTACACGGTTTCAGATTTTTTCATATCAGATAAATAAATATAACAAACTTACACCCACATTGTCTTCTGCAGAAACATATTCAGAAGCTTGTACAGGCACAGAAAAACAACCTCACAGCAGGTTTGATAATCTAGGAAACACACACTAGAATCATCACAGGAAACAGGAAAACCCACTCTAAGCTGTGCTGTCGACAATTCTGCTCATCTCAAGTCTTTGGTTTCAGTTTAAGATTATAGATAGAGCATTGTGGAGTGCTATGGAGAAGATGGTGGGCCTACTGAGAGGGAAAAATGTAGGGGTGCTGCCAATTATATAGCAGTCATTAATTAACTCTATACTATTACAACCATTTGAGATTCTTACTAGCCTGCAGTCACATATAAGGTGTGTGTGTGTGTGTGTGTGGAGGAGGGGTGTCATATGTTAAGGATTCCCTGCTATGGTTAAAGTAGGCTGTTTTATGTTCTCAGATTCATTTAGAAATGTCTGACTTGGACTGAAACGCCAACTGAGGAATTTATTGGTTGTGTGCACCTATATGCTATGGCTTATACAGACTGAAGCAAGGCGAGATTGCTAAAGCAAAAAAATTGTAGAGCTTTTGATGAATCTTTTTAAAGCTGAAGCTCAAATAGCAGCTCATGTGGGAATGGCTATGAACCTAGTTCTGTTGGATCAGATGATCAATTTCAGCGCCACTTCTCAGTGTTTTTTACAGAATAATTTCAAATTAATCAGAAAACCCAGACAATGCCGCATTTTACGGTTGTTCCCCTAATTGTGTCATTCTGATTGGATGCTCCCCTAATTGTGTCACCCTAATTGGTTACTCCCTTAATTGTGTCACCCTGATTGGTTGCTCCGCTAATTGTGTCACCCTGATTGGTTGCTCCCCTGATGGTGGTTCTGACTGGATCTATGCTATGTCTGTTTGTTGTATGTGCACTGTGTTTTTTTGTTTTGTTTTGTTTTTTCAGAAGAGATTTGCCAGTGACATTTCAAGCGCATCTCATAAATCAATTTGTCTCAGCTGCAATCTGCCAATGAGGTCATTAAATAATTAAATATAAACCAAAAAAAACACACACACAAGTACTGGGGGAACAACATAGACATTGTTTAACAGTCATTGGATATCGAGTTTAGATTGAGGCCGGCAGGCGGCCAATCACACGGCACAGCCACATACCCAATCACAAGAGAGAAAACATGACTAGTTTCTATGGATTTATTTCTTGACAGCTTGGTTGGCACGTCCACAGATTTTTCCAGCAGTGAGCTTGCCGATTGTTTGCTGTGCTGCCTACCTCCTTTTTGATTGGAGCGACTCAAACCACAAGCCAGTGTTGGAGCTGCATAAAGTCAGTGTGTCATAAGTCATAAGTGATTTATTTTTGTCATCATTTAGGATAGCATTGGTTATGGTAACATAAGAAGGAATCCTGACACCATCTTGATGAATCCATTCCAAATCTGAACCCCAACACTTCCCAACCTAACTCAGACTACCAGAGCCTGAACCCCAATACTAACCAACCTGATGCAGACCAACAGAGCCTGAATCCCAACACTACCCAACCTGATGTAGCTTACCAGACTCTGAACCCCACCACCCAACCTGATGCACTTTACCAGAGCCTAAATCCCAACACTACCCAACCTGATGCACTTTACCAAAGCCTGAACCCCAACACTACCCAACCTGATGCACTTTACCAGAGCCTGAACCCCAACACTACCCAACCTGATACACTTTACCAGAGCCTGAACCCCAACACTACCCAACCTGATGCACTTTACCAGAGCCTGAACCCCAACACTACCCAATCTGATGCAGACCAGCCTAAATCCCAACACCACCAAACCTCATGCACTTTGCCAGAGCCTGAACCCCAACACCACCCAACCTGATGCAGACC